>NW_027041863.1:0-169366 GCF_033297395.1 Canariomyces notabilis
CCAACAGGCTCTCCTCCCTGGTCTCCTGGCTAACAAGAAGCTAGATACCTCCAGCCTAGTATAACCCCTGCCGTTTGACTGTTGACTTACATAAGCCTGCTTTTCTGAAAAGACAGCTGCGCTTGCATAATATTGACTACATAACGTTATGAAGTTCGCATCAAAGTACATTGTTGTTTCCTACCACTTACTGTTTCCCCCGAGTCCCACACCACATAGAGATTGGACAAGGCTCTACAGTGGGTGCGCATTCTACCAACATCAGTACTTCGGTTCAGCTCCTTGTCTCCTGGTATTCCCAGACGAGGCAACGCTACATCGACAAGTTAAGGAGTGTGTGGATAGGTACCTAGTCTGACACTTGTTGCCCAAGTTGGACAAACCTGAAAAACGGCATCTTTGCCAGGCATGCAGTTGCGCACAGTATTGGCTGCCCATCCAAGGATCGGTCTTGTGGTGGGCTGTGTTCACTGGCACATTGGCACACACATCAGGAGGGTAGATTAGGAATACTATAGGGAATAACCAGTATATGGCATGGCTATATGGCAGACCAAGAGCCGCAACATGTGGACACATGATTGCTGTCATCTCAATGCACAGGGTTTGGGAAGTAGACAGTCCTCTCCAAGCAACACCAGTATTGCAAAGTCATGAGTGGCATCATTTGCTTGCATGATATTGTCTGTGTAACCAGCAGTGCCCTACAGTAGGAGGCCTGCGTGGCTGCTAGCACTGTGAAGAGTGTCTGGTGTTCAATCACTATCTTTGTCTATACAACCGCACATGCCCATGCCACCAGCTGGCAGGGTCACATAACCCAATGCCAGTATTCGAGATCACGATAACCCTGTGGAGATTTCTATTGTGCTACATTGGCACAAGTATTTAAACGCCAAACAATTACCCCTGAAGACTTGGGTAGCAGCTTCGCCTACAGCACACTTATACACGCACAGACTACAACTATTTGCAAAGCCTGAGGAAGTTCTCTTGAGCTTATCTCGAATACCCCAAAGCTCCCCGAACCAACATCACCGCGACATGGCCGACAATTCACGTGGAGAGCCACGTCCATGCTGGTGTGAAAACAAGCGTCATGGAGGACCAGGCAAGAAATGCCCAGGATGGATTTACCAGGGTGAGGCGTGGTGTAAAGAGTGTGAAGCAAATTGTCCCCCCCCCCCCAAGGGTGGAGCCTGTCATCGATCCTGCCCCGAAAGAGAAGTCTGCAGGTGGTACGAAGGAACAGGACACAAGCAAATAGGTAGGCTCCCCATTTGCTATGTCCATGATGTCTAGCAGAGGATAAGCAAGGACAACAGCGTGTGCCATGGCCCACAGACTTGGCAATGGAGCTGTTGTCTCAGCCGCCTGCTGTGATCCGCTATCATCAACCATCCAGCTACAGTAATGTCATCTCTTGAAGTTAGTTGTTATGCCCCTAGAGGCGACAATGCACGGTCTTAGTCAATGAAACATTAGTTTGGATATCTAGCAAATCTCCAGGATAGTAGCTGTGATTAAATGTGTGCTCTCCTACGCCAATGCATCCAACCATTATAGAGGAAGGTGAGCAACCTCCATTATACTACTGTGATATCAATTTAGTACTCGCTTATCTCGATCCTGTGCCCTGTGGGCACAGCATTGCATACCTAAGCACCCTGGCTGGATGATGGTGCACAAACTTCAACAGTTCCAGTGTTCATGGGGTGGAGAATACATGATATATTGCTGTCACTCCTAGGTTATAATTGCATGTGGCCGACTGTGATTCAGGCCTGGCGCGGCCACCTGTGGCATATCTCGGTACATATACTGCATGAATTCTCTTCGTTACTAGCTCTAGAGACCTTACCTCAGTACAAGTCATCTGAGTGTCGTCAGCTCTCTGCCTCCTGGTGCCAGAAAAAGCAATGACTGGGTCGTCATCCCAGTACCTAGTTACGCCATACTCCAGCTCGCATTCGGACTAAGCGTCCGAGTCATGGTTGCTGTCGCGGTTATAGTCTCTCTGGCCCGGCCTGCACCACCAGCAAGCCTCGCAAATATCACCTGGATCGTCCACAGGCTCGTTGCATACGCAGATCCAGCAGCAGCAGAGCGGATAAAACTCAAATTGGTTGCCAGTGGGCATCGACTGGTCCCCTGAGGCCTCCATTCTTCTCCCTTTCTCGCCGCTAGCTTGCTGGTTTCCCTCCATGAGATAATTGGGCTTGGGTCTGGATGGGTGTGTCTGACCTGCTTGGTAGAGTTTTGGTTGTGGTTACTAATGGAGACGGGTGCGTGTGGTTGTGTTGCTTGGAAGTGCTTAGCTCGACCAGAGGCGGACACTAGGAGGTTTAAATATATGGTGGTTGAAGGCCATTGGAAGATGAAATACGCAGGCTGTTCGAACTATCTGGTTGGTTGAATGGGGCTGTGGTCAGGATATATAATCAAAGCGAGTGAACAATGAATGTCTAGTGTACCCCTAAGTTTTGATACCTTCTCGAGCTTGCCCTATAACACCAAAATCACTGTCCTTCCCGGTCCCAGCATAGGCGTATATGCCTTGAGGCAGAATTCCAAGATGGGGACAATGTCCGTCCTCCCGTCCATGCCGCTACAGATAGACATATAGCGTTTAATCAATACAATGACCATTTTACCACTTCAACTCTGTATTATGACTTTCACTTCGGTCTATCTGGTGTAGCCTCCTGGGTCTGGGACGAACAAACGAAGCAAGCCCAGCCGAGGCGAGCCACGATTCAAGTCGGGTCACACTTCGGTTTCAGCTCCCTAGTGGCCTGAATCAACAGAATATCTGCTTAGACCTGTTCATGCCAAAGTAGTTGTTCTAGAGGCTTACACATCATATCCTGTACGGGTCCAATGCGCTGCCGGATCAAACCTGCCATCTAATTCGGTTCCAAGCAGCACACCATCCTCCCCGTCATCTTTCTCCTCGAGGCTGACCTCCTTCTCCGGCCCTTTGTCACGCTTAGCTCCAGGCTCCAGAAGCTTAGATTCGGTGTGCTGATGTTGAGGGTTCGAGTGTAAGGATGTCTGATCTCGCGAAGATGTACTATTACCGCAAAAGAGGGCTTCTTCGGCGCTCGCCATTCGTTTAAGTGCGGCAGCCTGGCGCTCTTGGGCAGCGGCCTGACGTTCTTGAGCCAGGACCATCCTCTCTTCCAAATTCGGCTGGCTTGCAGCCTTAGGGACCAAGAGACGGGCAGCCGAGGCAGCGAGTCCAGGGGTAGGCTTGGCAGCGGAGGCAGCGGGGTGGTATTTGTGCTCTTTACACTCTCCTAGGAAGTATGGTTGTTGGATAATGTCCAATGCTCTGGTGGAATGGAGTACTCAAACTTACCACTTGTGGATGTCTTGGGCTTCTTTTTTGAGCTCTCTTGAACCGGTACCTTGCGCTTCTTCTCCTGCGAGACACCGGAGACAGAGACTCGCTTCTTCTCCTGCGAGGCAAGGGCTGGGTTCCTCTCCTGCGAAACAGAGACTTGCTTCTTCTTCTCCTCCGGCGAGGCAGCGGCCTGATTCTTTTGCGGCAGAACACGGGCTTGCTGCTTCTCCTGCGAGACAGGCGCTAGCCTCTTCTTCTCCTGCGAGGCGGGGTTTCTTTTGTTGGCTGTGTGTAAACGGCCCGAGACTGGCCAGTGATGGGTTCATTATTATTCAGGCTAGCCGGACTAGAAGGTTCGTCGGACACGTCTGAATCTGAAGAAAGCGACGAAGAGGAAAGCCACGAAGAGGAATCAGTGAATAGATCCGAGTCAGCTTCCAGCTTTGTGGGTTCCTCGTTGTAATCGGGAGGAGGCATCGCGGGGACGGGGCAACGAGTGTTGGGAACGGCGGAATGTATCGCGAATCATCGCCGGGTTGCAGCGAGAAGGTGGTTGGAAGAAAAGGTAAGGAATTGGACAAGGAATTGAACAATGGTAGGCAAGGCGCAGTCAGGGTGCAACGAGAAAGGAACTTGAAGTTAGGTAGGTGGTACCTAAGGTAAGGGAGAGCCGCGTTTGGCTCCCGGGTGATTTGGCACCACAGAGTCGTTTTGTCAAGATTGGGCAAAGATGGCGTTTGCCAAACTAAGGTAAATTGAGCAACGGCCCAGGGCAACTCCGAGTCGGAGTTCAAGTTTCTTGTACTGTAGCGAGACAGTGTCATGTGCATTGGCGTCAAGGGATGAGGCAAGCCACATCCCTCAAGTACAACAATCTACATAATACACACTACCGTCATAAGAGTGTGCCTAAACATACCACCAGAAGAGTCCCTATCTAGCAGGCCCGTGGTGAAAAATCCAACTCGGAGAAAGACATTATCCGCGCCCCTCGACCTTCCCCCTACCCGCCGTAACACCAGCCCCTGGACTTCCTCAAGCGCAGAATCCCGCGGTTGCCCTCGCTCTTCGTGAATGGCAGCCAAACAGGGCAGACAGAACAGGTCAGGGTCCAGGCTGAGGTTATCTTCGTCCATGGAAATATCCGGCCGGAGCATGGCCGAGACTGATTGTCGGCCATCGTCGGCCTCGATACGCCAGCACATCATTTTCAGATCGAACCAGGATCTGAGGATCTTGCACAGTGGTCCAGACAAATGCAAAACGCCTGTTGTTATGTCAACTCGGCCGGCCGCCGGCGTCTCCAGCTCCGTGATTCCGGTCTTGACGTCGACCAAAGAGGCCAGCCTGTGCCATCGCAGATTGGTGCGCGTGTTTTGCGGGACAAGTTCCGTGGCCACCGGGCCCTCGAGCGATGCCCATGACCAGGTGGGAGCAATAAGATTAGGGATCTGTCGGCCAGATTGTTTACCGGGAGCAGGGTGCGAAGATGCTGCTTTTGCAGAGCCCTCAACTTGGGCGGCAATCAGTCGGCGTCTGGGCTGTTCAGCAGCGAACCAGAGCAAATCCGTTATCAGGCTTTCTTTCCACAGGCCGGCCAGGTACTCGCAGCCCGTGACCGTCTCGATTTTGCGCACAATGCCGGATATGGCAACTAGCTTGTCGGTTGGAAACGTCAGGTTTCCCCTGGAGTAGAGCTGTACAATCTGGTACCAACAGTGCGTAAAGCTATCCGCCCCTGTCTCGTCGCCGAGAAACTTGTGATCCAGCAGTCTCTGGAACGCGTACCGGAATCCGGAGTTCCCCTGCCGCTCACCGTCCTCTTCCCAACCTCTCCAAGAGTCGTTTGCGCGTTTGAGGAAATGCTTCTGAGACGCTCGGGGATCTTGGTGGGTTGTGCGAGATACGACAAAGTCGTCTGGGTCTAGCTCTGGCAGAGGGAGACGTTCTTGTAACGCGGTAACGGTTTCTTTCGACAATTGTTGTATCTCATCCTTGGATGGGAATTTCCAGAGCACTCCTAGCAAGAGCTGCTTGTTGCTTAGGAATGTGTAGTTGTCCTTGAAGTCCTGGGGAAACCGCCTATAGACATAGCCATCCTGGTCAAGCTCGGAAGCCACCCGCTGTCGACACTCCCAAAACAACATGTCGTCGCCAAAATGCAGGATCCGGTGAGAAAGCAAGCGCTCCTGGAACACCCAGGCTCTCTTGTTCAAGGGGGATCGGTCGACGCCACGGACAAAGGCAGAGACACCCTCACGGCGCAGGCAGGTCCACTTGGGCAACAGTTGGTCTCGTGATGAAGTAGCGATTTTGCAGGGCCGCAGGCTGCGAGGGTCTCTTTGATGGAAACATCCGCCGTCGCCCGACGAGGAGCCCGTCGACGCGATTGTGCACACGGCCAGGTCATAGACGTCGCCCATCTTGGCCGCCTGCGTTTTCCAGTCGGCTTTGGAATCCTGTATGATGCAGAGAGAGTCAATCCAGAGATAAGAGTAGCCGAGTGCCAGGGTGATGCGCACGGCATCCTGGCAGTTTCGGGACAAGTGGTCAAAGTCGATGTTGAAAAGGCAGTCGTGGTAGTTGGCCTGGAGAAGCTTGAATGGCTGGCTGCCTCCCCAGCAGTGACTGAAGGCCACATACTCGGTGCTGGGGTTCTTAGCCACCACGAGCCGGATGACTGGAAAGGTATTGCCTCCCAATTCTCCCGGTGCGGTGATGCATATAAGCCTTGTCGGCGGCTCTCGTTGGAATTTCCCCTGTGCCTTGCACGCAGGGTGATACATTTGACAGTGCTGTAGCCACTGCTTGGCCAGGATGATATGGTGATCAGAGCTGGTCGAGGTGGAGTCACGAACCGAAGATACTGGTACAATACGATTAGCAGGGAGTGGCCTCTGACGAGCTACGGTGATGGAAGTGAAGGATGGGAAGCAACATGGCCTACCTGTGCCGGGCCAATCGTTGCCGTCAATAACAAGGCGAGAGCCAATGGGTGTGTCGTCCCGAAAGAGTTGGGCACTAAGGTATGGCAAACCCGGTGCCTCGTCCCAGATCTTCACTTTCAGACAGAAGGGCCTCGGCTGAGAAAGCTCTGCAATATCCTGCAATACAAATGGCGAGCGAGGCCGTTGTTGTGCGGCAATCCGTCGGGCCTTTCGAGCAAAGTGCAGCCAAAGCCATCGCCGTCCCCAGATAATCTGTCTCCGGCGCTGTTCGCTGCACGAGGACCACAGTATACAGCAGACGTGGCAAGCTGGCCGCCCGCTGAAGGCCGAGTGGCGTAGATCTTCGAAAGACGGCCAGAAATCATGCCACTCTTCCGATCGGACAAATGGAAAGAAGCGAGAACCCATAATCAGCTTTGACTTGGTCGTCAGTTGCTTGCAACGCTCGCAGAGTGTGTCCCCGACATCAGGGCGCACGCTGATCGGGTATGACCTTGGCGGACTGAGCTTCCACTGCCGGCCAAGCACGACATAGGGGAAGATGTGTCTTTCTGGATGCAAGGCAAGACTGAAATACAGAAACGTAGCTGGCAACAAGAGAAAACCTAACGAGGGAATCCACAAAAAGAAGCCCAGCAACGACCGCTCCGGACGTATTGCCATACCCGAAACAAGAGTCAGGCCCACGACAACAAGCTGCCAGCTGATGGGAAAGCTCGGAGCAAGACTGCGGAATAGAAGGGCGGACATTAGGTTGAACCCGATCCACCAGCCAAGATTATCCAGTTGTATGAACTGCAGCTTGTCGCGCAAGACGATGGCAATGCCGCTCTCGCACACAACCCAACCGGGAGACGCCTCGCCGGCAAGCCAGGACAAAGAGGGCAGCACCAGAAACAAGGCTATCCAGAATGCATTGACCGAGAGTTGACGAGTGATTGCTACCATGGAGGGCACCAAGACAGCGCAGAAGAAGCAAAGGCGGTAGAGAAACCTGTTCAACTCGTCCATCTTGGGACGTGGCGTGGCATCGATCTTCAACCGCTAGTAATGCTAGAATGATGATATGTGATGTTTGATAGTTTATCGGTGGATAGTATGAGCGGGAAAGGAGGAGAAATTTGGCATCGAATGCCGCAAGTCCGTTTCTCGGAGGTATCAATAAGAGAATCCAAGAATGAATGTGGTTGGCTATAGATCTGCTGTCCTCAGCTATCAACCTGCCATCCCGGCCGCATTAGGTTATGCAAGTTCAGCAAGATCCCATTCATCACTGCGCTGCTGTCTGGTACGCAGCCAGCGGCAAGGGGTACTTGACGGGTATCCCGCGATATTAACAACATTTCTTACTGTAAACTCAGGAACAGGACGGTTCTCGTCCTCGGTGTAACCATATGCTGCGTAACGGTATATCCTTTTGCAAAGATCTCGGTGGTCGAGAACAATTGTTATCACCAATCTCGGAAGCAGAGGTTTAAGGGGTTTCATATCAGGAGGTATGCGGACCGTTGTTTTAGCCGAGGTATAGTAGTGCCTTTCCAGTCACGTAGGTTCTTTGCAACGATGCGCGGCTAAACTGTATTCCAACGCCCTGCAACGCCACAGCAGCAAGCTGTCCTTTCGAGGGGCCAAGCAGATGGGGCTGCTTCATTCTTATACTTGGTACATGTACCTTTGCTTTTTTTCAACAAACAAGAACTGGCCGGCATCATCAACAAACTAAGACAAGGACGATGCTGCTTCATGGCTGCTTGGTCCTTGCTCTGGTCTGCTGTCTCGGACACGGCGCCGTGGCCTGGAACCACGTCACCCAGCAGCAACTCCAAGATGCATTGGACTCGAATGGATATACGCTGGTTGCTTGTAAGTACCTAGCAAGATGCAACCTGAAGAGCTGTGATAATAGCTGGTAAACTGATCACTTTACTTGCTCCTCCTGGCTCCGTGGATCCTCAGTTGTCCTGGTAAAGATTGCCTCTCCTCCATTGGGCATCACATGCTGGCTAACTGAGCGTTTGATGTCCCACCCATCAGCCTTCCCAGTAAGAACTCCCTGTTTCCACTGACGAATTCAATATTTACCTTATAAGCTAACAACAAGCAGTGGAGATAGTGAAGCGCTAGAGCCTGAGTGGCTGGCCATGCAGGAGACGGAGAAGGACGACAACATCGTCAGTTTTGACTGCCATGCCCATTCAATGGTTTGCAGTGATCTCGAAGTGGCCTCGTTCCCAGCCATTAGACTGTACCACCGCGATGGGCGGATTGACCGATACCGCGGGCTAAGAAAGGGGCGAGAGTGGGTGTTGTTCCCCTGTCATCGGCTTATGTCTAGGTAATGACTGACGTACCTACCTAGAATTGCCATGTTTCTCCACAGAATGCTTCGCCCGCCATATCTCGAGACAGATGAGCATCTGTCCGGCGTGATGACAATGCTCGATGATGTTGTCGTTATGGCTCACACTCAGCCTGACGACTGGGATTTCTTTGACCAGTTCCGGTCCTTGGCCAACAAATATCGAGACCGTTTCAGTTTTGTTGCCGCACCCCCTGTCGGTGACACTTCAGTGCTGGTTTGTTACAGCAACATCGACGACGTGAAGCACACGGCATCGGACGTGGTGACGGCCGGGGCCATGGAGAGCTTCATCAACATGTGCGCCGAGCCCCTTATCCCTGACTGGACAGAAGGGGATGACGCAAGATACAGATCGGTGAGTTCTACTAGTACTGATAGTACTGCTGGCACTTTGACAACGGTTGGCTGATCAATACAAACTTTGTTGGTTGCTCTCTGCTGGCAGGCTGGGAAGAGCATTGTGCACTACTTCGCAACTAGCGACGCCGAAAAGGAGACGTACAGGCAAGAGATGCGAGCTCTGGCCAAGAAATACGCCAATACCCTACGTTTCACCATTACCGACGCCAATAAGGACCCGGACAGCTTGACCAAGTTCGGGCTCAAGCCTGAGGTGACCCAGAAGACGGGATTAGCTCTGGAGAACACAACTACTGGAGACATATTCCTTTTTACCGGGCATCAAGACGTCACCGCACCGGTTGTCGAGGCCTTTATAGAGGACATTACCAGGGGCAACGTCCAGCCGTGGGATCGCAGAGTGAGAAAAGAGCAGATAAGCAGTCATGACGAACTCTAGAATGGACAAACCTATCACTACTACTATCTACCAATAACCACAAGCCACCTTAACCCTACTCCACTGATAAAGTAGACAGAAGAACCACATGTTCCTCAGCCATACTAATAAGTGTGAGGCAGCAACTAATCCCCAGCCTGCCAACGACCAATTACCTCAGTAATTACCTAGGTTCCGCGGAACGTACTCTGCCCAAGACTTCTATCGCAGGCGCCACAAGGTAAAAAAGGGGCACGCTGAACAACATGAACCGAGCTCCACCAGAACCAAATATATCTACCTAACCAGCATGCAACGCAGGTGCTGGTGTATTCAACCCAGTGAACCCACCAACTTCCAGGGGAGTAACGACGAAAGAATCAGACGGGGCTTGATCGAGCTGCCCCAACCCCAACCCCGTAGACGCCAACTCCGGCTGAGCCCAGACCGTAGCCGCCCTGAGCCATCTCGCGGCGTGAGCAGCGCCCGCGTGCTGTGCGCCCATGGACTCAAGCTGCAGCGAGCCAACCGTCACCAGGTCGGCCGGCCTGGAGGCGCCAAAGGTCGGCATCAGCAAGCCCGATGACGACCATGTTGCCGCTGCCGCTGCATCCGGAGAGTCATCCCCTTCCTCCGAGATGGTGGTGCTCAGGCTGTTGGCGGTTATGAAACTACACACGCTCGATCGCCGCGACGGTTCGGCGTCGGCTGAGAAGCATGCCGAAGAAGCAGCCGAAGGTCTCCGTTCCACCCGTGTTGAAGCACTCGTGCTAGTATGACGCTGCATGCATGTGGAGAGGAGGGGCGACACCGGTTCTGGCAATCCGTCTTGGGACACTGCATCTGTGGACAGCGGAAGGCTTGCCGCGGCCATACCTGGCTTCAAGTCGCTGCGTACCGAGCTGTGCGTAATCTGCGGCGAGAGCTTGACGTCAGGCGGGGAGAGCTTGACGTCAGGCGGCGAGTCTGCTTTGACGTGGCGATCTTCTTCGTTCGAAACCAGCGGCTGTTCCATGTCCAGAGACAGCTGGTACAGCACGGCAGCAAACACCATGTATGGTAGCAGCGGCGGCAGGCATGCCGGGGAGTAGCGGCTCTGGTATGTATCCGCTAGGATAATGATGGCCTCCGAGGCCCGCTGGCACACCGCTTTCGGCGAGGAGGCATCGCCAATCAAGCTCGTGGGTAAACCATCGACGAGGCTTGCCGAGCTGCTGGCGAATGGCTGCAGCAAGCTGAGAAGACAGAAGTGGTACCATATTCTGCCGAATGAATCAGGCTCATTGTCAGTGCGTTTCATCACACGAGCACGTTTGGAACGATAAATCGGGCTCGGGGGTTGGAAAAGACCATAACTGACTGGGCGAAGAAGACGTCAGGTCCACCATCGGTGTCGAACGCGAACGACTCGACAAACCGGCCGTGGCAGCTCACGCATTTGCTCAGTGCCCCGTCGAGATCCGCAGCCGTCATGGCCCTGGAGTAATTGTACGACGAGAAGGTGTGGGCGGCCTCAGTGACTTCGAAAACGAACCGCACAAGCGACGGACAGTGCGGCAGTTCAGTAAAGAACTGCATCTGCAAGGCGATCCCTTTCAAGCCAGTCAGTTAGCCGGTCATGGACACCACGAAACACGGGACAAGGGAGTCAAGGGGCTGTCACTGGAATGAGAGAGACGGCTCAGACGAGGGGAGGGGGGAGGAGCGGGAGTTCCAATGCAAACGCACCTCTTTCTACACGTGACTCGGGCGAGTCCTCGCCCTGGTCTCGGGAGTCGGGGTGAAGGCGCATGAACAAGGGTCCAGTTTTGGGCTCCAGATCGCCCGTCAGCAACCTCAGTGCTCTGCCGATGGGGTTTCTTCTGTTAGACTTGTCGATGCAAAAAGAGACACAGAAGAACAAGGGACGTTCAGTTTCAATATCTTACCGGATCAGGGAGAATCCTCCACAATACGCCGCGGCTCGCACCGCCCTGAAATCCTCGTCCTGCAGGCTGTCCAGCCGCTGGGTTTCCAGGACGAAGCGGATACATTGTCTGACGGACTCGCGGGCGAGATCACCGGCCTCGTCCTCATTTCCACGGCTCATTTCCGCCAGCGCCAGCACCCCGAGCGCCTGTATACTGGGCAGGTTGACGTGGGTTTCCTCGGTCGCCAGCAGCGCCTTGGCTTCGGTTATAAATAATGCCTCTCTGGAACTGATATGGGGAATCGGCTGGGTCGTTTGGCTTGTGAGCCTGCACGCCATGCCTAGCATGGCGTTCACGAGGGCTTCGGAGCAGTAGCGGGGCGTGCCCTCTTTAAAATCGCGCATGAACTGCGGCTGCGAGACCAGGGAGAGGTGCGGCAGCGAGTTAGAGAAGAACAAATCGAGCAGTTGCTGGACAAGTCGTGTGTCGTGTGTGACCTTGGTCCAGGTGCGAAGAATTGGCCCATCTGCTCGGGTTTCAGGAGGTGGCGCATGTAGATGCCCATCCCTGTCCGGTAGCAGAAAGGATTGATGAGATGGCTGAGAAGGGAGAGAGCCTCGGAAAGGGGAAAGTCTCATGGGAGACGCGCTGGAGCTCTTGACATGGCCAACCCTGATGCTGCACATCGCGTAGCCATGGCCTTGGTCTTTAGCAGTACCGAGCCGTGCTATTTCAATCCTTTCGATTCTCTCAGCGGACATGGTCTCCATGCCTAGCGTGCCTGTGGGCCGAAAGGGGGAGGATAAATACCGAGAAATGTCATCGCGGAAAGGAGACTCTGCAGAGGGCCGCACAGGGTGACTCTGCTTCCCTGACAGGCAATTCTCGGAATGAATCCATTCTGCGATGGTGTCCGGTGGTTCTCCGGCTCGTAGCCGGCCCATCACCGTCTCCCATCTCTCCGGGTCGTTGTTTGTGAGGGCCCGGATAAGGGCGTGGCCTTGCCGCTGCTCTGCCCGCAGCCTCTCGATTTCCGACCTCAAATGATCTTTGGTCCGCCACTTCTTGTCCTCGTACGCGCACTCTTCTCCCCGTGACCTGCACCTGCGGCACGGCAACTGGCCGTCACACTGTGAAACTGCGTCAGCTGGTTGCTTGTACGGTTGGCTGTCGTAGGGAACGCCCAGGGGAAGTCCAATTGTGCAATTCTCGAAGGCGATGACACGGGGAAATCTTCCTGGCCCGGTAAAGGCGACGGTGGACAAATCCTAATACCTTTGTTCTCTTCTTCCGACATACAAGACAGGCGTTTGGGGTCAAGTGTTGCCTTGGCATCGTGGCACGCCCAGATTTCAATGACGAAGGGTAGGCTCACTCGCCTCGATAATCCAAGATACTTGCTTTGGAGACTACAGCGGCTAGATAGAGGTGCTCAAGACGAGCTGGAAGCTTATATACGTGGTTGGTGGGGCAGAGCCCCAGGCCTGCTCGCCGTCAACGAAACTTATCTTGATGGCGAGTGCTCTCAATCTGGTTTGTCCTGGTTGTAGCTAGGGTGGTTGGTTTGCAGAGCGTTCAGGTAAATGTAGCGATCCCTGACCGGCGGGTACTGGGCCTGCAGTGGCACTTTGTCTTGCAGCCGCCTGTCATCAGGCCCGGACATGCATGACGTGACTGCGCGCTGTGCGGAGGACCGCGCATGGCATCGAGTACGTGCGTTCCGTCGGTTCCTCGCGTCACCGCATCGGGCTGATTTGCGAGCCTGGGCGATCTATGGGTGGCTAATGTTATGTACTTGGTTGTGTAAACGGTTGACTGACCATCTACCACATGTACGCTCCGTTTGTTGAGACTTTCGAGCGAGGTGTGAGCAGAATCTAGTACACGCTACGTTGGCAACGAGACCGTGCTCTTTCAATGGATTAGTCGACACATGCTTGCTCATGCTGGCGGCGATTCTGGCGACTTAGACCAAACGGGCGAGTGATGGAGTAGAGATGATGACCGATGACGACAGGACAGCCCTTCGCTAAAAGCCGAAGCGCTGCCTGCATCAGTCATAGCCCACGCTCAGTTCCCAAATCCATTCGTCCGATAATGAAAGCAACGGGGTAACTTGGCCAAATCGAGTGTCCAGAGAGGGCTAAGGGCTTGTCGTGAGTCTCTGGTCAAGTCTGCCCGACCAGAGTGTTCAAACGTATTGCCATCCAAGTCTTGTCGACAATGGCGAGGCAATTTGCATCTTTTCCAGAGATTGCCTTAGTTGAAGCCATCACGGCATTGACATTTGCGCCAGACTGTGTTTCTCCGTGCGGATGGCATAATGTTCTGGATTCCTGTTTCGAGGTCGCTTGATGACCTCGTTTCCTCCCACTGGAGAAGCCTTGTCGAGGATCGTCGCGGGATAGGAGGCACCTTAGGTAATCGGTAGATGAGTATGGACGTGCGTCAGACACACGTCCGTGATGCTCACTGGGGTGTCACTTTGCATACCGTTGGCCGACCAACTGTGACCGATATGCAATCAAAAAGCCAGCAAAGAGAGAGCACTTTGAGTGGGCAAGACTTTGAGGTCATGAGCAACATACCAGTCAACCCATTTCACCCCCCGGTCCCACTGTCCCACATGCGTAATGATATGGGGAGCTGCTAAGAGAGCGTTTCAACCAGCAGTCAACCGTGACCAGCTTCGACGAGCATGTCTGGAATTTGCTCGAAACAGGCCTCTCGTACCGTGACCTCACTCGTAATCCGATGTGAAAACCGCAGAAACCTTGCCGCAAGCCAGGTAAGCAAGGTCAAGCTCGGAAATTGTAACAGTGCATGCCAACCTGAGTACACCGCGCTATACGAGCTGCGAGCGCGCCTGCCAAGTCTGATACCACCATCGGCTACCGTCTGCCTAGTTGTGGGAAGACTTTGGGTTTTGATCGGTACCTAGACATGGAATCAAGTCTTCGAGTGGGGACGGCTGGAAACTCAAGTCCGCCGAGGACGGGGAATGGTCAGGTTCGATGTCTACGTTATGGTTTTGGTCGTTTATGTAGTAATTTCTTCTGGATGTAAAAAGAGTGCTAAGAATTGGAAAATTTATTTCGACATCACTTTATCGCTTTGCTGACTCTCGAATTTGGGCCATTGAAACAAAGGGGAGGAAGTCGAAGGCCGGAATTTACAGTCAAGCACGAACGGGTACATAGTACGTACTACCTTGAGGTGCAGCCTTGTAGGTATCACATGACCAGAATGACCCGCTTTTTTCCGTCGCTGGGGCCGATTTTCATTCGGCAAACCATCTCTTGACAGAAGGTTACTTTAGCAAGTCGTTTGGAAGGATCTACGGACGAGAAGGCCTTCGTCTTTCCGCTTCACCATGCAGCCGACGAGATGTCTACTTAAACGATCTGTTTGGAAAGGTAATGCAATATTAGCTCTCTATTTTGGGTAACCGCCTTCTTCAACAGCAGCTGACTCTGTCTTCTAGGGCCGCACATTGTCCCGTAAGCATCGCCTCGAATTCTCCGCCCGCCCCTTTCCGACCCTTTGCCTCCCGACATCCTCGAGTCGGAAGACGTTCTAACACATCTGGCGCTTCTCGTCTAGTCTGCCCATCGTGCGGCCCGAGCCAGGGAAGAAGGTCGCCCCGATCCGGACTCAGGCTCGTTCCGCCACGATCCTGCCCAGTTTCGTCGGTCTCAAGTTCCAGGTGCACAACGGCAAGGTCTACCACGACGTGACCATTACCGAGGAGATGGTGGGCCATAAGCTGGGCGAATTCTCTCCGTACGACATACCCCCTATCCTCCACGGTTTGAAGAGGTGCGTTTTCGGCTGACCTTATTGGCGCTCGCAGGACACGGAAGCCGTTCATTTGGGGCAGGAAATAGAGGCGTGGGAGGATAGACTTTCTAAGATACCCAAATTACAAGGGCCTCCTGAAGAGGGATCTGTGCATATATGTAACAACATTTGTAACACTTAAGACGCTGCGAAGGGTGCGTGCGTGGCTAAGCCATGCCAGCTATGCTACCATACTGCTTGTTGTTGACTTGCGGTGATAGCCGGCGAACACGGATCCCGCTCACGGCTATGGACACTCGAAGTTCACGCTTGATGTTTCGAGGAGCGGAACTGGCTGGGACACCAACTGATAAATAAACTAACGTTGATCACGTATACAAGCCCTCGCCAGTTGTCTACCCGTGTGCTCAGGTATTAATTCGTAACCTAACGACGCCAAGCCGTCCAACGCCATTCCTGAGAAGTCAAGGTGAGAACCGAGATGCTGCTCACAGTATACATTCCACCGTTGCGCCAAAATCCATCTATTTCCGCCCAACCTTGCGCCGCCACCCATCCATCCAGGCCCTGGCCCTTGAGTGAACGTCCATATTGTTGTTCCATGGCCGATACAATTCCAGAAAGATAAAAGACGCAGCGATCTTCCAGCTCAGCGGTAGAACTCACTCCGCTTGACATTGACACCGAACTCGCCGACTGCCATGCCCAGATCTTCCATCGTGAGGACAGTACGATTTTGGCTTCCTCCCTGGCCGCCGCCTCCGTACCCTGGGCGCTGGATCCCCAACGGGCCGCCGCGGCCCTGATCCTTGCTGCCAGGCTGATTGGCCGGCTGTCCGGGGATGGGGAACCCCGCGGCGGCGCCGAGGCTACCCATCGGGTTGTTGGCATTCGTGTTGCTCGCGCGGATGCGGCTGTACTGATAGGCATCAGCCGCAATGTCGGCGATAAACTTTTGCGTGGCCAGGGCGAGGAGCCGGGCAAGGCGCTGGTCTGTCTGCGGAGGAGGCGGCAAGCCCGCTCGCGTCATGTAGTAGTTCGTGACGGCATCGGGTATCTAGCCAAACTCGTCAGTGAACCGCCTTGTCCAACATCAGGCCCAACGGTGACAGAAAAGCACACCACGTACGATTGGAGCGTAGTCGTCCATCTTGTTCAGAAACTCTTTGAGCGATGCATCCTTCCGCGTCGGTAACCTGGGTTCCGGCACGGACGTGACAACAGGGTTGGCAAGGGCGCCGGGCACCTCGCCGGCCGGCTGTGTTCCATTAGGAGCCGATTGTGGAGCAGTACTGTGCTCAGCGCTTTCTGCAGGAGGGTTGGATGCCATTTTGCAGGACACTGTTGATGGGGTCGCCTGCAAGTTGGCCTGGAGGGATGGGATGGCGATGCCACCACAATGGCAGTTGCCGTCTTGGGTATCCATAGTGGTTACTGGTGGGGGTTGGCACGATGGGCCCGTGCGCGTCTGCGGTTTGCAAACGCGCACGGGCCATGCTGGCCTGGTATATAATCTCGCCTCCCCTCCCACCTTTTTCCACTTCTCTTTTTCTCTTTTTCCTTAGCTCTCTTTGCCTTTTGGCTTAGATCAAGTGTAGTATCTGTTCTTTTCAGTTTAATCTCTGAAACTGCTCTACGGAGCAGAATCGTGATTATTCCAATTTTTGTCACTCGGCGGACTTCCCTCTGGGCTTGCCCATGGTCGTCTGCCACAGTGTCCCTGGTATTACACTGCCTCCAGGCGACGCGAACACCTATCTTCATTGCAATCTGGGGCTCTGCTCGAGATGTGAGGAAGAAAGATTTCTGCGGTTCAGCAAATGTTTTTTGACTTGCCAATTCATCTACCCATGGAGTTCTCGATCAAATGGGCAAGCCAGACCCGTCCAAAACTTGGAGGTTGAGAATCGTAATATCTACCAGACGGTATTGTACATGCAAGCAACAAGCAAGTGCTCCTTAGCACACGCCCAGCGTTCCCGCCCTATAAGCCGCATTACCGCCGCTCACTTCGAGTCGCGGGCATCGATTCAAATGCATCATCCGAAATCTCATCATCACTGATCTCGATTGCCTTCTGCGACGGCTTTGCCGCCGTCTGGGATTGCGAGAAGTTGAGCGTTGTTTGGCGTGTCTTCGGAGCTGCACGGCTCCGCGTCTCTCGGGCGGATTTCCGTGGCGGTGGTCTGGCGGGGGGCTCAGGTTCATCATCTTCCATGATCACATCTTCCTCCTCTTCCTCTTCATCACTGTATTTGAAAGGGTTCGCTTTCTTTCGACCTCGTGCTGGTGCCTTCGCTTTCTTTGCGGCGGCTGGCTTCTTCGCGGGAGCGGCTGCTTTCTTCGGAGCTGCTGCTTTCCTTGTTGCAGCCGTCGTCGTTTTCCTTGCTGGAGCGGCTTGAGCGGTTACCATCGGAGGCTCGTCGCTCAACAAATCGCCGTCATCATCGCTAAAGGCAATCCCCGAGGTGGGCTGTGTACGGCTACGTCCGTTGGCGGCAGGTTCGGGGGACGCGGGTACCTCCTCGATTGCGCCTGGTTGCGCCGTCCAGTGGCCGTCCAGGTCAGAATCCCATCCTTCAGGCTTCTCTTTGAACCGCCTCTTTCGCTGTGCTTGTTTTTGCTGGCCGGAAACAAAACTTTTCTCCATGACTTTCCGAAAGTCCTCAATATGTGCATCAAGCCCTTCTGTGATCTTTTCATCATCTAGCTGTAGTAGACCCTTCACCTGCGTGGAAAGGGAGTCCATGACGAACATCTCCACAGCGTGCTTATCGTCCTTGCTGACAAACTGGTTAACGGCATCCCCGAATGGTGCTTGCGGCAGAATCTTGAGCGACTGCTGCGCAAAGAATTCCTGTACTAGCGTGTCGACCTTGAGAGCATCCACTGACCCCAAAGCTTCCGCAACGCTGTCTGGGAGCTCCTTTAAGTCTTTCGCTTTTCCTGTACGCTGTTAGCAACGGGCTGGTTTAGCTGGTGCCTGGTCTCAGCTTTACGTACTTGTTGTCCCTGTCTTTTTACGGTAAAAATAAACCACGTCGTTCTGATTCGCCACCTTGCCTGAGAACCTATTTGAGAAACGTTGGGGATTTTCCACTTCGAATTTTGCGCCCTCAGGGGCTGTGTACTCGACTTTAAGTCGGATCAGGGGCAGTGGCGGGTCCTCGTCTTCGTAACCATCGCCGTCTTGGTGGATTGACAGCCACGCAGCATTGGCCTTCTCAATCATCTCCTCCACAATCACCATGAGGCGTTTTGTGATGTCTTGGCGGTTGTCCTGCTTTCTCTCGAGGCCCTTGAAACGCTTGTCTGTTGCCAGGCAAATCTCATCGGTGATGAAAGGCCGGACCGTTTTTAGGGGGATCTTTTCCACCTCAAACGTCTTTCCCGTGATGCTAAGAATCGCAACATGCTTGGTAACAGCCTCACCTGGGACCAGAGAGGTGGCGACGGACGAGCCGGGCTGCATGACGTGGAAGCCGGTTTCCGCGTTCCGCTGCGGGTCGATAAGACACTCATGCTCATGGCCCCATATGACGAGGTCCATGAAGTCGGGCAGCATGTTCTCCGGGAGATAGCTCGTAGGAGTGTGGGCGTAGTGGTTTTGATGCAAGGTCAACAGGTTGAACCACTCGGCCTTCTGCTGGTTTGGCCGGTAAAACCTGACCTTGTTATCCCTGAAGGTGCGGTACATGCGCTCATCTCGCACGTTGCTAAGCCCGTAAAGGGCCAGCTTCGTCTTGCCCTTTTGAAGCAAAACAGGCTTAACGTGGATGTTGTCCGCTTCAGGCACGCGGCCAAAGTAGTTGACCAGTCCCGCCATCTGCAGCAAGTCGAGCGAGCAGTAATGGCCATCGCCGCTCGGATCATCGTGATTCCCATGAATCGAGAAAACGGGTATGGATATGTTGATGTCGGGATCTTCATAGTTGACATAGGAGGCGGAGCCCTCGAACACTTCGGTGGCGTCGCTAAGAAATTCGAGTTCGCAGGGCTTCATGCCTAGACAATTTTTCCGAAGCGAACGCATGACCTGGTACATGGCCTTGCGCGAGGGCTTGTTGTCGTGGAACAAGTCGCCGCCGAGGAGGACCATGTCGACGTCTCTGGTGCGGGCAAGCTGCATGATTTCGTCAAAGGTACGCCAGCTATCATCCTTGCGGATGGGGTCTCGCTCCTCGAAGCCGACATGGTTGTCGGTCGAGACCAAGATGCGGATGGTATCCCAGTCTGCGAATGTTAGAGAGGGCCTAGGCTAGAGAAATAGGAAACAGGGATGCTGCAAGGGCATGGTTGGATTTTGATCCATGTTGAAAGCGATGCTAGAGACGTACCTGAAGCTTGTGGCATCTTGGAGGCTAATGAATACGGCCATGCACACCCTGTTGTAACCCTAGAGCAGACAGAGTATCTCAATTTCTGACACTGGCAGTGATCTGGCCCTTCCGGCAGTTGGCTGGGTTTTATGTTGTTCGTTTGTGTGGTTTTTGAAGTTCAATGCTTGGACTTCCAAGGTGGTGAAACAGCGTCGCGTCGAGAAGACGCGGGTTGACACGCAGTCACATGAAATGCACAGGCAGCAATCAATGAACAGTTGGGCGGTGTGAGCTGACAGAATATAGTGCCCCACCGCCGCAGCACGGCCCAGTCTGCGAGGGATACAAAGAGACAGGGAGCATCACACATCATTCACAAGGACACAAGCAACCTCCGATATGGGGTTCTCCCTCAACCTCCCAACCTTGAACATATATGCTCGGCGGTCTTCATCTAACCACTTTGACAAAGTCCTTGATGGATATATTCCATCCAATTCAAATATCGCACATGTCCCGCTCGCAAAATGGCTGATCTCCCCGACATAACACGAGGTTCGCGACGCTCGAGGGCTGCAGCAGCTCGACGAGGAATCGAGCAAGCCTCGGTCACCGGCGTGACCCGGCGCCAGGCGCCACGTGCAGCTTTTGCTCCTGACAGGCTCAGATCATCTCCAATGGCACATGTTGCCGATCCTCAGTGTAAGTTACGGCTTTTCACTCCTCCACCGGGGGCGGTCACTTTACTAGCTCCACCACCGCCTTACCTTACCTTTCCTTTCTCACCTCCTCCCGCTTCCTCTCCCAATATTTCCTGGCAATGGGACCACCTTTCCTGCTTCACCACTCCCATCCATTGCATTTAGTTGCCCATAAGGTATTATCCCTAGTGTAATTTCTCCCTGGGCCTTCATCTTCTGTCCCACCTTGCCAGACAGGCACTGGGCCCGTCCTCGGATTCTTTTTGACGAGGTCGCGCCTCTTCCTGCCACATCATTTCACATTGTACTTTCTTTCCCGATTTCTCTAATTCCGCTCATTTCAAATGCTTCTGGCACAATGCAGCCGTCGCTGGGTCGCCGCATTGGTCAAGGGCGACGGGTCCTGGCTGAGCTGGACCGTAACCGAGATCTCAATTCTCCCCGCGGTTTGAATAAGCGAGCACCCATTATATATGCACAGGAAAACGAGGATGCCGTCATTGAAGGGCTTCGGCTTGGAATCTACGATGCCGACGAGGTTATCGCATGGACTGACTATAGAGCACCTACAGCGCCTGCCGGTGATACACTCAGCTCGGACGACGAGGTGGCTGAGACCGGCGACATTGAGCTATTGGAGGAGCTTGAAGAGGGCGACGACGAACTGCTGGGCGGTGCCATGGCTGAAGAAGATTTGGGCGAGGACATGGTCGACGAACACGAGGACGACGAGCACGGTGATTCCGACGACCACCTACACGGCCCCGTCTTTGATCCTGCAGCGATGGGCTTAAAGGAAATCAACAACCTGGCCCACTTTGGCGTGAGCAGCCATAAACCCGGAAACGGCGTGGAGGAGCTTCTCAGCGAAGACCTTGATAAATACTGGCAGTAAGTTCCAGCTCTCCACCGTGTTTCCTTGCCCTGCCACGTTGCTTACCTGTCTCAGATCAGATGGCCAACAGCCACATTTGCTCACCATCCACTTCCTCCGCCGCGTTGAGATCCGAGCCATTCGCTTCTACGTCGACTATAACCAAGATGAGTCATACACGCCCACCCATATTGTCTTTTACGCCGGCACCGGGCACCACGATCTGATCCAGTTCGCCGAAGTGCCGCTTAGCAACCCCGTCGGATGGCAGGACGTTCCCATTGCAGACTGCGGTGGGGGCGCGGACGGGCACTCGCTTTGCTGCTGGATCGTGCAGATGCACATAAAGGAAAACCACCAGAACGGCAAAGATACGCACATCCGCGGCATTAAGATATATGCTTTGGACGAGAGCTCCATGGGTGCTGCAGGGCGAGATCCGACCGAGTCCTTCACGGCTAATCTTAACTCTGGCCGTCGAGTGGCAGCACAGAGCCTAGCGGCAGACGAGGACGAGACGTATCAAGAGTTGCTGGATGCACTCGACCACTACCCTGTTTCCCGGCCCCGTAACGGCGACGGTGGTTTCTCCGATTTTCCCGATTTCATGCGCGATCCTGAGATTCGATGAAAGCATTGCTTCATATGTTGGTACAGGCGAACACCGAGCGCTGTGGTTCAAGGGGTAGCGTTTCGGGGCGTGATCTGCATTTGTTAGGGCGTTTGCGGAAAGCAAAAAAGGTGGGAGCCGTGGGTGGGCTGGTTTAGATGGTTTCCATGATACCCGATACCCCCTGTTATAGAATGATGTAATGATACTGTAGGTAATGTGTTGGTAACTGGACTCGGAAGTGGCTACAAGTGGCGGTTGTACATACATAGCAACTTACGCTGCTCGGGCGTTGGGCAACACTAAGGGCAGAAGGTTAATGAGACTCGGAACACAATGACCTATTCATTCTCAGAATTACCTTTGGACTGGTCATGGGTGTAAGGCACGCTTGAAGCGATTTTTTTCGCCAAAGATAAGGTATGGGCACATTTGAGTTGCAACCCCGGGATTCAAGAGAAAGGCCAGTGTCTCTCCAAGCGATGCTGATGGGCTGAGTCTAAGAGAGCTTTGAAAAGAAAATTGTCCTTGATTTGACTGAAATCAGTCGTGAATGTGGATTGCTTAGAATCGTTATTTGTAGGTTGCCACGACACTTGTCAGCCGGCACTGTCACTTGAGAAGTCAGTTGACGCAGTCTCCCTAAGAACTCGGGGGAGCTTCCGACCATCCGGGCCTGCCTGGGCTCCGGCCGGCCCCACATTGGATCTCCGAAAATGTGACATAACTCGGCACAATCGCTTCCCCACCCTTACTAGCAATGCAGCATCAACCTTCGCGTACACAGAAGCTAATGCTCACCTCCTTCATGCCAATACAATGCCACTGTCAACTTACAAGAAGCTGTGCACCGACCGATCAACCATCCAGCTGCCATGCGCTCTCCTGATCACCCCGTGACTGTGACAGACAGTGAAATGCCAGGCCAGCCGCCCGTATCCGGGCGGGTGCTGGCCGACTATTTCTCCCGCGCCTTTTCGGAGTTTCGGCAGTCTGGCGCCAAGCTCTCCATTGTCTGCAGCTCGTCGCCGGCTGCGCACCGTCAAAATGGCCTGCCGACGCCGATTCCGCCCCGGATCCGCCCCCGCACGCTTATCGTGCTAGACTCGTCCTTCAACCCGCCGACCCGGGCCCACCTGCGCATGGCCGTATCGTCGATCCGCCATCTTGTTAACAAAAATAAGAACAGAAACGGCCAGCTCCAGCCCTTGGACACGCTGCGCCTGCTGCTCTTATTGTCGATCAACAACGCCGACAAGGCGCCCAAGCCGGCCGCGTTCGACCAGAGGCTCGCCATGATGTGGGCGTTTGCTCGAGACCTGCAGCGCCAGCTACAGAGTGACAGCGATGCTGAGGGGGTCGAGGGAGGGCAGGAGGAGGAGCAGGGAGGATTAACGGCCGATCTAGGCCTCTCCACACTACCGTATTTCCACGAAAAGAGCGCCGCCATTGCCGAGTCGGATTTCTACTACGGCCACGCCGCCGGTGACGGTGACGGTGACGGTGACGGTGGGATGGACCAGCTGATGCTTGTGGGCTACGACACGCTCATCCGTATTTTCAACCCGAAATATTACCACTCATCATCCACTGATGATGGGCCTGCGACGACGCCGATGCAGCAGGCTCTTGATCCACTTTTCGCGCGCGCCAGGCTGCGCATGGTTATGCGGGCGGACGACGAGTGGGGGAGCGCAACTGAGCAGCGGGCGTATCTGGCGGACCTGCTCGAGGCGGATGGGCTGAGCAGGGTGGGCGGGAGGAAAGAGTGGGCTAGCAGGATCGAGATCGAGATGGTTGAGGGAGGACGTGGTGCTGGCGCGCAGGACGTCGCCGTCAGCAGCACCTACGCGCGGGCCGCGGCAAGAGACGGTGATTCGCAGAGGCTGGACAAGATGGTTTCGCCCAGTGTGAGGCAGTGGATAGAGCAGGAGGGGCTCTACACAGAGTGAATCTGCGACAGTATGTAGATGGAAAGACTAGAGACATCACACATTGCCGAAGCGTAGAGGTGGTTAGTGATTTGGTTTGGAACTGCCATCAACGGCACTCCGGTAGACATTCTGAAGAGAGATTCAGAACAGTGTGCCCAACCCTAAGGGAAAGCCACGATCGGCTACCAGCGTCGATGGTCAAGATGTTCATCTGAGTCCTGTGTCGTGGCCGTGACCGATCATGCTGACGATCACCTCCCTGGCAGCGAAGCACAACCGGAAGGCTGGTCAAATGTTTAGAAACAAGCCATCTTGAGGCGTTTTCCAGCCAAATTGAAGGTACTCACATGACTCCCACGACCATCATGCCCTTGACAAAGATGTTGTTCGGAAGGAGAAGTCTTGCACTGCGAGAAATTTTGGCGGTCTTGCCTGGCAGAATGCTCTGCCCCACTCATCAACCAATCTTGCGCAAAAAATTCTCCTTTTGTGGAGCGCGGAGGAAGTGGGTCAACTGGAATTTGCAGACGCGCACGGGCCACTTTCAGAGTCTATATATCGAGCGCTCCTCGCCCACCATTTCGATTCCCTTTTCTCTTTTTTTCCTCATGTCGACAATACTTCAGAGAATCATTTCTATAGTAGTTGTCCTCTTTTGTGTTCCCTAAAGGAGCCACAGATCCCACCCGGGTTGATGATCAATATCCTCGGCACCCTACAGTGAGGTCCCTTTTTACTCTCGCTCTACCTGCAAAGGTGGCGGTCGCTGGCCTTCGGGCTGCGGCTGTATAGAGAGTGGCGATGATCTGTACCCCGGTTTCTCGAGGTCTTGCCTTCGGGCGCTCGGGCGGGGTGGGTGTCGATGGAAGTCTGACCGGCCTTTCTCACTTTTTTTTCATTGCGCTCCCGGGTTCAATTCGGGACGTGAGGAAGAGAAGATTTGTCGGAACTATTTACGTCGTTCTGTCAGTTTTGCGTACCGTGCTTTTGTGATGCAAAGCAAATAAAGAACGCGGCACGCTTGTTGCCTTGCACCTTCTCTCCTATCCTCGAAACTTGACGTCTGATTTGGATTCTGGCATTCGTCCATGTCCTGAGCCGCAGCACACCAGTGTCTGGATGGTCGAGAACGCCTCTCTCTGGAAGCTTTGAAGTGACGGGTGGATGAACCGCTCAGGTCTGTAAGGCGAGACACTCTTCCGTCACCACCATCAACCCCCCAGCCCCCCCAAACGACCAAGTGGCTTGTGTTCGACCGTGTTCGAAGCGGGCTCTTGCCTTCTTTGCCGCGTTGATCTCGCCCATGCTACCGCCCTCGGAAAGTCTTTCAACAAGCGGGTGTTCGAGGACCGCGAATTCCGCACCCTGGGCTTCAGCATCGCCACCGTCCTCGTCTCAATCGCAACAAGTGCGACATCGCAATCAACTTGCTTCCCCGCCTATTTGAAGACTGTGAAGGGTTCTCGAAGGAGAGAACTTCTGATACGAGGGACCCTGAGCGGATGAGCCAGCGGGTTGCATGGCATTTGTAGAAGTAGTGACAAACGCAAGGTTACGGTATAGTCCTCTACAAATCCATCAAATCTGTTGATGCCAGAGCCATAGCCAGTGGAGAATTGGGTTACGCCTCCAGTCTGACCTGCCAGTAACCTGTCATCAAAATACACGACCTATCCGAGTTACATCGCGGGACATGTCAAGGGCCAATCTGACGTGCATATACCCGTTCCTCGTTCTGTGAGAAGCGAAAAGTCGATCAGTAGCCGAGGGTTAAAATGAGAATGGCCAGGACAGGCACCTCTTGTCAAGAGACAAGGAGAATGGCTGTGATTATTAGGTCTTGATGACCTTCCCAGTCCAAATCTGCACATGACAGACCGCCGAGTGGAGAGGTTTCTTTAGGACATCTTGTGCATAGAAATACAAAAGAAGCACAATGGGTGTCTCGGTCAAATAATTACAGGTGGAGGTGGATGAAAATCATGGCGCCAAGGCAATGCTGTCAAGACGTTTAACGTAAGGATATCGCGGGTAGACAGCCTCGTTATCATGCGTCCGGTCCGACAGACCGAGACCGGCCCAGGAGCCACATGGTCGAAATTTGAGGATTGAAGTTGTCAAGGTCTCTCCACCAGCCCGCGACACCATACTCCACCTTCACTTCCTTCCATTGACATGCAAAGACAAGGAACGGGAATGGCATGGATGATGGAAGTTGAACACAGTCTGCAGGCATGCTTACATTAAATCTTTCCAATACTAAATACAACTCCGGCATGATTCATGAACGACCCGTTCCACACATTAGGCTTTGAGCGACACGACGCCAAACTCCAGTGCACCCTCTCGCTCCCCTCCGGTCCAGATTCCAAACCAGACTCTACTGCTTCTGCGAGATCATCATTTCCTCATTGTCGGCAATGGGCGCCGGCCTGTTGATCGTCTTGTTGAGCTCGTTCTCGCCCACCACATTCCTCGTCCCCTCCAGTTCCAGCTGGTACTCGTTCTGGCTCAGGACATACTCCTCCTTGTCAATGTGCCTGAACATGAAGTAGAAGATAACCGACAGGATGCCGCCGGCGATGGCGGGCCCGCCAAAGTCCCACGTCAGGTAGGGGTCCGTGACGACCGACGAGCAGGCCAGGCCGATGATGTAGGCCACGGCGGTGCTGAACAGGTTGATAGCTGACACGAGACCCCGCATGTTTACGGGGGCCCGCGAGTAAGCGATGCCGTATGCCGGCACGTTTACAAACAGCTCAGAAATGCCGCCCACGGCGAAGGGGATGGCCATCCACCAGATGCTGATCGGGGCCACGCCGGTCCCGATTGTGCAGTCGCTCGAGCCGTACTCCCCGCAGGGCGACTGCTGGTAGGCGTAGTAGTTCAGCAAGGCATATCCCATGCCGCCGAGGGACGACATCACCAGGCCGGTGGTGATGCGGGCAATGGGGCCGTAATGGACGTTGAGTCTCCGCAGAAGCGGGTACAAGCCGTAGTTGAGGATCGGGGTGGTCACGATGATGCTGAGTGAGTTGAAGTTGTTGATGACGTCGTTGGGCACGCCGTTGGTCTCGAGCATTGTGGACAGGAAGCTGGCTGCAGCGCCAAGGCCGTTGTCGTTGATGTACTGGATTGGGAAGAAACAGAACATGCCTGTTGCCTGGAAGGTGCGGCGGACATCCTCGACAAACTGGTCATTCCACTGGATTTTGTAAGTCGAGCTGAGACCTGCGGCTTCGATATTGGAGGGTTTGGCGAGATCCCAAAATCCGTGGCGGCCAATCTTCTTCACCCCTCCCCGACGAAGACAGATGCCCAGGACCCTGAAGACGTTGGGCAGATCGCTACCGCCAGGCGGGTGCAGAATGATGCGCTTATGGAGGAACCAGAGCAACAGCGGCAGCGGCAGATAGAGGATGAGAGGGATAAGGAATGCAAGCCACCACTACTGACGGTTAGCCACTGGATAGCAAGTTAATGCTCGTTATGTGGCACTTACTCCGACATATTTCTCCGAATACGATGTGGCGACGCCCATGAAGCCGCCAATGTTGATCATGAGGTAGAACCAAAGCATGACGCGCTCGCTGGTAGCCTCCGGGTCTTCAATGACTCTCTCGCCGGTTTTGAGCGTGACGACTTTTGGGACAGTAGTGGTGACCTGGTCGAGGAGGAGGGGTGACACGTTGGGCTTGAACATTGCTGCGAGCATGTCAGCTGGCCGCAGGAAAGGAATGTACGCTCAATTGGGCTTACCCGCGCCGATTGACAGGATGTAAACAGACAAAAAGTAGGGCGCCTTGGACGTCCCGTTGGCCAAAAGGTCTTTGGCCCCTGCAGCAACCATGAGGACGTGAGCAACGCCAAAGACAGCAACGCCCCAACAGATCAGCTTGAAGCGGCCGGTCTTGGCATCGGCGAGCCAGCCAAAGAAGAGAGGCAGCGCATATGCAAGCATGCTGAAGGACTGGGTCACGGCGTTGGCCACCACGGTGCCCATGCCGAGCGCGCCGGGGGTCTGCTGATCGCCCTGAGGTGGGGCGCCCCAGCCGTTACCGCCGATGGGCATCGGTCGGTTGACATAGTTGCTGATCAAGGGCTGGACGCCGTAGTACGAGGCTCGCTCGCAGAACTCGACAATGCAGATGAGGTAGGCTATGGTCGGGATTTTCCCCGGCACGCGGCGCAAGACGGCCATCTCCTCCTCGGTTGGCTTGCCCTCGTACTCGCCCTCCATGACGTCCGGATTCAGATAAGCTGGGTGGTGGTCACCTGGAGGTGTGCGCGGCATCTTCTCCAGGTCGACACCGGCCTTTTCGGCCGTGTCGCTGCCGGACGAGGGCACCTTTTCCGCTGTTGACGCATCAGCAATTGATCCTTAGTCAGTCACATGGGTAAACACGGCATCCTTGTGTCGAGGTTCACTTACCCATACTCGGCTGATCCGTACAGAGGCGTACCTAGCGCGTTGGGTGTGCAGGTTTCACTGGACGGAAGGGAACGCGCTGAGGGAGGGAGAGAGGCGGGGGAACGGCAAGTTCTCATCAGCCGGATGATGTGGTGTACTTATGGAGAACGTAGTAATGGGATGGGGGAAGCATCAAACATGCGGCGGCGACTGATAAGAGGGCGAATAGCGTGCGATGTAAATCGAGGACCGGTTCCAGTAACCTGGGATGCTGATTGGTGGTGCGCGCTGGGGACATAGATAGAAGCATGAGCACCTTCCAGGTTGGGTAGCTTCATGTCCGTCATTTGTCCGGGGGAGCGTTGGTTCCTTCCTCGATCAAGTGCTTGTGCCCGTGGCAATGGAGAGGAGTCCCCATCGAAGGATCCTTCTCGACACGAGCAACCCACGACAAGCTAGCCCAGCAATTCTTGTCGATTTGTGTGGATGTGGTGGAGTTCATCTGAAGGTCGCCTCCGAGTCGGGACCCCATACATTCTCCATCAGGGCAGGTTTCAACCCCATCCACATCGTACAGTAGGCGATTCTTATCCGACCGTTCCGCTGGTGGTGCTCTCGCTCGATTGGATCGCATCAGTCACTGAACCCCTTGATTGCGAACCTGCATGTTTCTCACTGCGGAGGGGGAAGGAGGGGAAAGCAGGACGCATTACAGTGCCGCATCATTGGAAAGCGCATCCCAAAGTTCCTGTGATGAAGTTCTGGGGTCATTCCAAACCGCTGCCGGCCAAAGCGCAATCAGCTCAGTCCGATTTGCAATTCCCCAGAATGCAGCGTTTTCCCGCACAATTGGCGTTTTCCCGTCCGAACTCGCCCCTTCTCCTCCCAAAACCTCGGGAACATCGGCATGTCGCCATCCTCGGCTCCATCGGCACTAAAATCTAGAACAGACCCAAATCGGCGTGGCCGCAGTCAGGGGCAGGCCGTCGTTAGAAATTCGGCAGGCTTGGTTTACATGTGAATACGTGTTCTTTAAGGGGTCTATGACTCTAAATGTGTCTCTTGGAGGTCCATCTTTCGGCGTCAGGACAGCCTTGCCAAGCAGAGAGGTTCGAACAAGCTGTGGTGTGGCAGTTCTTGGATTCGGGACCCGAAGGCTTGTCCTGCGCCAAGCCGCTCTCTCGAACTCGGCCAAGGGCTTCCATTTGTCTTGGCGATCTTTCACCTTTCCTTTTTTGGCACTCATCTCCACGAGCTAACGAGCACCATGCCTTTGGAGTATTCGCCTTACGTCCAAACCGCTATAACAATTCAGCAATCTCATTATGTCCCGGAGCAAGAGCGAAGTACAGCCCTGATTTGGGCTCTCAGCAGGAGCGAATGTTCGAATGCAGCTCACCCACGATTCTTATCTCTCCTGTCACTGCCGACATTTCGCCAACGCCTCAGACCCCGCCGGCAAGCGCTTGCCACCCCATGCCCAAAGGCCAAAACAGGTCGAGAATCCGGTAGGATTCAATCATTAAACCAGAAAAGGTAGGTCGTGAGACCAATGGCCCAGACACTATCATGAAATCATTGATTGCGTGATTGGTTTGATAACGACCTCACTACCCACACTAATTGAGTGAATCAACCCCAGTCTTGCGTAACGATGCTATGGACCCTCAGTTACAATGGAACACCCATCTGACATACTCCACCTGCTGCTGACACACCACCTAGACTACCTTGAACAATTGTCATGTCTCGAGCGGCTTCTGCGCCCAGCCGATGGTGGGCGGGTTCGCACCATTAAACACGACAAAGGCGGCCTTGAGGGCGACGTCGCCCCAGATGTTGATGCCGAGCGAGCTGCTGCTCTGCAGGCCGCCAAAGCATGTCGACGACGTGGGCGACACGCGCGTGTAGTTGATGTAGGACGGCGGAATGGTGAAGCGGGTCGATCCGATGCCAAAGGTAAACGACGGAAGCGTCGACGTGCACGGGAAGACGTAGCCGCCATAGCTCCGGCTGTTGCTGGCCCCGGACACCTGCCGGTAGTAGGCCGTCACGATGGCCGTCGGCAGGTACACCAGCGTCGTCCCCGTGTCGGCGATGCCCTTGATGGAGGTGGCGCTAAAGTTCCCGGAGCCGACGCCGTAGCCCGAGGACGTGAAGGTCCAGTAGCCCGGGTTGGTGTCGACGGGGACGTAGGTGATTTCTCCTGTGTATTTGGCCTTGTCGATGAAGCCGAAATCGTACGTGCCAGCTAACGAAGTGTCAGGGTCAATCTCTAATCCTCTAGTCTGTCCAGTCCTGACATGACTTCTCCCCTTTTGCCCCTCATTCGCGACTGGAATATCACGATGGCATGCAAACCCAAAGGGAAGGGCACGACATTGAACATACTCTTCTTGTATTTCAAATCCGCGGTAAACACCGGGCTGTCCAGCTTGGGCTTTGCATTATCGAAAAACGTCAACTGGCTCTGCGGGTTGACGGTATTGAGCGAGCTGAACCCAAGCCCGACCAGCCCATCAATGTGCTGCTCGCTGGTGAAGCTCGACGAGACCTGCTGGGCGCACTGCACAGCCTGCGAGTCGACCGTCAGGCCGCCAACAGTGAAGTTGTCGCTGTAGACGTTGCCGCGCGACGCCGAGCCGTCGCCGTACGTGATGCTCCACGACTGGCCGGCGAGCAGCTTGGCCGAGCTGGACTTGGTCGGGGTGTAGATCTCCTGGCCCCGGATCTGCGAGCTGGGCATGTGGCTAGAGAAGACCCATAGGTCGGATGAGCCAGTATCAAAGTCCAGGTTCAGCGTCTGCGGCGGCGTGCCGATGGTCACGGGCGTGACGTAGGCAATGTCGACCTCATCGATGGGCACCGCGGGGGCGCTGCCAGTGTCGCGCTTGGACTCTTCTCCGGCATTGTTGAGCGCGTCGATGCGGTTCGCGGCCTCGACGAGATAGTCGGGCACGGGGACGCCGTATTTCAGGTACGTCCGCTGGATGGACCGGGCGCCGTTGAAGTAGCGATAGTGGGGGTTGCGAGCCTGCTTGAGCGAGACCCGACCCTTTGCGTTGCTGTTCGCATTGCCATTGCCAACAATGTTGGTCGTGCCGATCCTGGGAGGCAGGGCAGAACCCAAGCCCGAGACTGCGAGCACGGCAGCACTGAATAACAGGTTTGTAATGGTCACCATCGTGGCCAGCGCGAGGTGCACGAGGGTTGAGGTGAAAAGGGGTTCAGGGGGCTAAGCCTGACAATGCCTGTCCAACGGGGTGAGCAGATGGACCGAGGGTAACTAGAGCAACGAGGAGCAAGTAGTTCCCAGATCCTCTGTCCAGACGGCCTCTGTCGCTGCTTCACGAGAGGGGCAGACGGATGACTGAGGTCGGCGGGCTTATCTACTCCTAGTACCTCTTTTCCAACCGAGCATCCCCCCGCCATACGGCCAATATCAGCCCGGGATGGCGATACCTGACCCCAGCAAGCACGAGCGGTCGAGGCCAATCTCGGATGCCCGCACACTATGAGTTCCAGGCGGTAAAGGTAGATCGGAATGCAGAAGATAAGGGCCAAGGGGGCCTCTCTGCCGTGCCGAGACCAGCAAACGAACACAAAGCCCGGGGTCAACAGGCTCGGAAGGGCATGGCATTGGGCCCTGCCCGCTGGTCTCGTGGTCTTTGTTGCCAGAGACGGAGAGTGCTGGCCACGCTTGGCAGGTTGGCACTCTCGCCTCCGCTCCGGCAGAAAGAGGCCCTCGTTAGAGTTGTAGAGAATGGCAGTGAAGCTGCCTGTTTGGGCAGATCAAGCCCCTCGGCGTTGGTTCCGTCTTGGAAACGAGCAGTTAACGTTACCTAAGGTAGTAAGTTAAGGTAAGATGTTTTGATAGAAGCCCACACCAACAACTTTACAAGGGGAGCTCCCCCTCCTGAGCTCGATCAGCTCGATCGACACAATTACTGCGTAATGGCCCCCCAGGGAAGCTCTGATAGCTTCATCCGCCGTGTCGACGAATGGGAGGTCCGCAAAGCTTAATTAACTTGGTCTTGACCCGCAGCATGGCTTCGGCAGTTTAGGCAGATAAGTGCAGCACCATGAGCTCCCACGTCGACAGCAGCCTATCGGGTTGGGAGAAACGGTGCCATCTCTGGCGGCAGATCGCGCTTGGCTGTGACCCTTGCATTCCACAAACCTTGGCTTACCTTATCCAGATGCGGTTGGTCTTGACGTCGTGCATGAAGATCCAAAACATGCTTTACGGCACTTGCTCCCTGTTACAGAGCGCCCCGTCTCATATATGACTCTTTAATAGAGCCGTGATAAGCACCCGTCTGAGGGCAGATCGTCCTGCTTCAGTGCCTGGTATGCCTAGATCTCAGTGTTAAGTGACGGATGAACGAAGGCGATTCTTCTCAAGTCCGTCCGATTTCTCGCCTCCGCCCTTGGCCTGCCGATCTTTTGTGCCGCTGCTAAGGCCGTAAATGGCAGATATCGACCGCCGAGACCTGCTGCACAATAACCCGACGGTCTCGGACATATTAAGAATACAGCCAACGCGCTGGCAGGTTGGACTGCGTTTCGTGCAACCGAGGTGCAGCTCCTCGCTCGCTCCCTGCCCTGATCAACAAAGTCTTTGACATTGCCCCGAAGCCTATACACAACAATCCCCCAACATGTATCATACAGTTCTTCCATTACACAGTAGTGCCCACTCGTGGCGCCCTCGAGGGGTGCCACAGGCTGTTGGACCCTTGGTGAGAGATACTGCGGCCGGCTCGTTTCTGCGCGTCGATTGTTGTGGTATCGGTTTTCAGTTCGAATCTGCCACAAGCTCTCTGCTCCTGGAGCTCCAACCTGAGCCATTTCAATACCCCTCTCCACAGAAAAAGCCCCAAGCTGCTGGTATCATTGCTACAACCCCCCACTTATCCATTTCATCCCGCATCAGCTGCCACGGAGCATGGTCAGAGAAATGGTCAATCCGTCCATGCATCCAGTGTTCGTCTAAAGCCATATCTAGTGACGGCTTCTTGTCTGCTGCCCCTTGCTGGTGGTGCTCGCACGTCCTACCGCGCAAACACCTTGACCACACCGTCTCCACCGCCGCTGACAACCCACCGGCCGTCCTGACTCCAGACAACGGCACAGACACCCTCACCGCGCATGACGCGGTGGCTTGTAATCTCCTGCGTGCAGGATCGCTTCTCGAGCGACCAGAACCGCAGCGAGGCGTCATGGCCCGCACTGACTAGCTCCCGGCCATCAGGGCTGAGCGAAAGGCTGGAGATGGACGCCGGATGAGCGACCATGTTGTATGTGCATTGACCTGTTCCACATGTCAGTTGGACTCAATCCTGCAGCCGGGGATGCGCGTAACTTGGCTGAATGTGGGGATACTGGCGGGGAAAACAGATAGCGCGCAACAGAAAGACTTACCGCTGTTGGCATCAAAGAATCTGACGTAGCAGTCCTCATGGCCTGAGATAATGACACCCTCAACTCCAGACCCAGCCATGGCGCGACCGCCTCCGGTGGGTCCTCCTCCACTGCCAGCGTCTTCCTCGTTCAGACCTTGATGGGGCTGATCGAGGCCGACCGTTGTAGCCACGACCGCGTTCACGCTCGTTCCCACGGTGCCGTCGTACGTTTCCAGGCTTGCCATGGACCCGATTTCCTCTCCCGAGCGCGTGTCGTAGACTATGATGGCCGCATCCGAGTAGCTGACCACAAACGCCTCACCATTCGGGCTGAGCGGAGTGATGCACGTCGGGCTTGCCTTCGAGTTCGGACGCGAAATGGTGTGTATCAGCGTGTGATGAAAAGGTGAGTTTGAGGCCGTCGTGGGCTGCGGCGAGCTGGGAAACGCAGAGCCGGAGCTCATAGAATTACCCCGCACCCGACCGCCGGGGCCGCGCCGGCCCCCGCTAGGCTGCGGGGAGGTAAGCTGCGGAGGCGCGCTGACTGCCCAGATCTTGACGGTGCCATCTGCGGCACCCGACACCAAAAGGATGCGATCCGGCGGCCCATACGTGTTTGACTGACCAAAGATTGCGCCAAGATTGGTTGGGAGAACGCAGAGAGCCCAGACTGCATCCGTGTGACCGTCCAGGGTGGCTTTCGGGTCTACGCGACCCCGTTCCCAGACCCGAATCGTTGCATCTTGTCCGCCCGAGAAGATCCAGCCGTCGCCCTGCGCTCGGCCGCCCGTGGAGAAGTTCGGAGACGGCGACCAAGAGGTCAGCGATAGCACTGCTCCCGTGTGGCCGCGGTGCGTGAAGTCGGCGATGACGTCAAGATCAGAGCTGCTTGCCCCCACATGTCCGGGATGTCGGTCCGGTATGTGGAACCGTTTGATCATCCCGTCATCTCCTGCCGTGCAGATCTCAGGCTCCCCAGGGCTGCCACCGCCCGAGAAAATTACGGTGCGAACCGTGTCCAGGTGGCCGCGGAGGCCGAATCTGAGCTTGAAGTTTGTGTTCTCCGCTTTTTGGCCCAGTGCGTGGAGCGAGAGTTCGTGTTCCGCACTCCTCCTCCGGGACATGGAGCTTGAGCTCTTTCTTCGATGCGCAAGAGGGGCACGGTGAGGTGATCGTGGAATGTTTTCAGCAGTAGGGAACACGTCGGTGTCGGGCCGGTTGGACGACAGCTGCTGAGGCTGAGTTGGGGCCGCAGTATCTGGGAAGTTGGCATCGTTGAAATCCCAGCTACCCGTCTCAGCCACACCACGCTTCTCGGCAGCTTCTCCTTTATCTTCGGTCTTGTTGAAATGCTTCGGAGGATTGGCTGGTCCGGGAATCGGTTCGGCCACTGCCTTCCCAGGTTCAGGCACGGTAACCCACTCAGCGTCATTGGTGCTGCCATACGCCATGGCGTTGTGCTCAGGATTCGACGTGCGCACCATTGGCGGCGCCTGGATATCGAGCGGTTTAGCAGGGAAGCTCACTGGGCCTGGGGGCCCTGGGGGCCCTGGGGGGTGGTGGTTTGGGACCGGAGCAGGCTGGGTTTGGGCAGTGAGCATGTCGCGGGCTAGATTTTGGTGCCGGCGCATGCCTTGCTGGTATGACTGATCCAACATTGACTGGCCAAACGCCTCTCCTTCTCGCAAGTCTTCCATGACGGGCAGAGGTGGAGACTCCCTTGGGGGTATTGGATTCGCGGGCGTAATCATTAGGTACGTGAACTCGGCCTGGCACTGGTCGAGGAACGTTTTGAGGTCATTGCGCGCAGCCTCCTCGTCTGCAAGCCCGGCCTCGAGAGCAGACTCGGCCAAGGAACCGGCGAGTTTCTCCGATGATGCTGCATAGCCAGCTCCGTCGATCAGCATGACATGTCGGACGTAACAGGGATTGGGGAACTCACGGCGCAGCTTCTCCTGAAGCAATGCAGCACGATCAAGCTTGGGCTCAGTCTCGGGCGTCTTGCCCGACTTGAGCAGTGCAGCCTGGTCCTTGACCTTTTTCTCGAGTATAGTGACATACTTTTTCAATGCCTTCTGGGTCGCGTCCGCCCTCCGCGCCTGCCCCTCCAGATTGGCTATCCTGCTCTTCATCTCCTGCTTTTCGATCTCCCAGGCATTTCGGTCGCGTTCGTGCCGGTGCCATTCAGTTTGGAGAAAGCGCATGACGCCTGTACAATACAGAACCATTGTTAGCATCGATGATACGATGGCCAGGTCATTGCTTTGAGTGTAATCGTCTTCTTGGCAAAACTGCACCGACCTTGGAGAGTGTACTCTGTGGCAGGCAGCTGATTTGCGCCGGGCCCCATGATGCCGCCCGTGTCGTGTGCAGCACCGCCGCCTACCCCGCTCCCTCCGTTTGTGCCCATGACGGCGGAGGGGGCTCAAATCTCGGGAGACTCGTAGCAGTTCGGACTACCTAGCCATGGACGAGGCCGACGCGCGGCAGGATGAAGGGGCGACGGCTGCCAAGCAGGGCTCACAAGCTCTGCTGCTGCTTGCTTTAGGGCAAAGCTTGTTGGTGCAGCCAGAGCAAGCTTATCGGTGACCGAAGATAGATGCCGATGGCGCGAAACGGCGAAATTGAGGATTAGTTACCCAGCAAAAGGGGTGTCGTGTCGACAGGATTTTTTTGCTTCTCTTTGGCGGCCGAATCACCCTGCAGCAGGGCGGCAATGCTAGCCTGGGTTGGTGATGCTGGCCGCTGCGGATGCTGGCCAAGAGCGACAGGGCCGTTCTGCTCTTTGGGGAAGGGGCGGACCGCAGGGATACGAGCGCGGCTGTCGAATCAGAGCCCGTCGGTTACCGTGAGGCTGCAAGGCATCGATTTGTGTGGGTCTCTGTGCAACCGTTGCATTTCGTCCAGGTCTCACTCTCAGGGCCTTTGGAAGCTCTTTCTCTCTTGACCAACATCAGCAGGATCCACCCAATTCGCAACTGACAGCTTTGTGGTCCGACGATACACAGCATTGGTACGAAAGCAGCACGTCTAACGGCCTAGAGGTAAGTCAATACAGCAGCACCGTAGGGTAACTGGAACCGATTACACCACAGGGAGCCATTGTGGCTCAAAAAGCCTGTAAATCCAGTGTCGGTTCCCATGGAACCAACATTCCGAAGGGCCATCAGGAAGGCGGTTGGCTTCTCTAGCCTGGAATGCACTCGATGATCTAGCAGCAAGCTTATTCACAACTCGAGCTCCTCAACCTCCATGCCACAACTTAAGCATGTCTTGACCGTCATGCCCTCCTCGTTCTCCACAGTCCGGCCCCAGTCGTGGACATGTTTCCCGCCGCCGCCGATGGCATCTCCAAACTTGGCGGGCTTGCCTGCTCCACCTCCTCCCACAATTCCGCCTCCGGCCTTCGCATTGTTCCTTCTGAACGCGTCTGTCCTGGTCTTGCGCTTGAGGTCTAGCAGCTTCTCCTTGAACTTGGCCTCCTTCCGCCTCTTCTTGTCGGCCTCGCGCCTCTCAAACTCGGCATCTAATGCCTCGGCGGAGCCCCATTTGTGGTTAAAAGCGTACTCCTCAACCTGGTATCGTAAGAAAAGCATCATGTCGTGCCAGTGCGACTTGTGCGGATTGGGTTTGTTCAGATGTGGGAGCAGTTCTGGGTCCTTGAGCTCGGCTGCAGTTGGGCGCTTGTTAGCAAATGGCTGCGATGCTGGATTGTTTCCAAGACACACTCACGGTCTGTCAGCAGGTAGTCGTCCTTGCACTCCGTTTTTGTGAGCAAGCTGTACTTTTCCGGATATTTCTCCTTGCAGGCGTTGCAGACGGCACAGCCAAAGACCTCCTCCCACACAAAGTCAATCTCCAAGCTGTTGCACTCTCGACATCGTTTCCTTGTCTTCTCGTCGGTGAGGATGCTCAGGCCCGGCTCGTACGGGCCGGCCTTGTTGCGTTGCAGGTTGCGGATTAGCTGCAGACGTTCCCACTCGGCGGCCGTCATGTGCGCCGGTTTTTGCTCGCCCTCGGGCGCGCCGCCGCCACCACCGCCTGGGCGAGCTGTGCTGCCCGTAGACATGCTCTTGTTCCATGGATCGTCCTCGGTGCTGAGAAAACCGCCCTTGGTGTCGGTCATGGCGCTGAAGTTGTAGTCAACATACTTGGAGAACTTGCGCGAGACGGGCAGCAAATCGCCGCCCGCGCCGCCGCCCCCGTTGGTATCCTTTGATGATGGCGCTGTGCGAGCATCACGGTTCGTCGTGGGCACCTCGGTTCGGGATATTGATGCGTAAGGCCGTTTTTGGCCGGCAGGACCGGCATTTTCCGTTGCGACAAGCCTGGAGCTGGCTCGCGGCTGTGCGGTGGAGATGGCGGCGGATCGTTGCTCGGCTTCACGTTGGTCGCGGATAGCTTTTGCACGTAGGCGAGCTTCTTCCTGGAAAGAGTTAGTGCTAGCAAATGAGGCACCAAAGTCAGCCGCTTGCTCACTATGCGACGGGTCACTTCCGGTGTTGGAGGGGTTGGCGGGCGTCTCGATGTCGATGATGTTTCCGTTGGCGGAGTGCGCGGTCGCTCCATTGCAGGCTTAGCAGAGGCTGCTTATGACAACAAATCCTCGCGTGAGCGATACGGATGGTCGGAGCACTGTATTTCAAGCGGGCCCTGAGAGGTCAAACAATTGTATTGTCGTCGTCGAAAGCGAGTCCTGCGGTTCGGGAAGTTGCCCCACTAATGCTGATACCGTGCCTGGACGGTAAAGCATCCCCGTTTTGATGCGTGGTCCCTGAGAGTCTGACTAATAAGTTGATTCGCCACCGTTTGTACTCTACACCACAAGATTTCTTCCGACTAGAAAAGGGGATTTTTAGGACGTCCGTTACTTTCGCTCCGGGATCGTTTACTGTAAAGCATGGCTATCACCGTAAGCGCTCACACAGAAAGCAAACAAGTATTCAACCCGCTGTCGCCTTTCACTCCCGCAGGTCTATTAGAAGATTTGATGCCGCGACGCCCGCAAGATCTCTATGATAACGTACAAGGCCTTCCGTAAAGATGATATCTCGCCCACACAAGTCCTCCTGGGTAGTCTACTCCTCTTTGGCACCACCCCGGCCGGCGCGCTCGGCGGCCTCGACAGCCTTCTTGTCACTCTGCGCAGGGCCGCTCTGCAAGCCGCTCATGAAGCCGGCAGACTGCTTGAAGGGCCTCTTGAGATCACCCGAAGCGGGCTGTCCCCAAACGTGGATCTTGGTCATGTTCGCCTCCAGCGCGCCCTTCAGCGGGATGATGCTCTGGATCAGGAGTGGGTTGGTGTACTTGAAGTACAAGTGCATCACGGCCATCATGAGCACACCCATAGCTTGTGCGCGCATAAGGTTCCTGATCTGACCGATGTCGTAGGCGTGGATTGTGGTCGTGACGAGCTTCCCTTCCTCGCTCGAACCCATCGGGGCTGGCTCGACGTACTTCAACGTGGTCATGTCTGAGAGAAATGCTGCGGTTAGCCTGGAAGTTGCATAGTGCGCAGAAATCGGCAATGGGTGTTGCATGGGTGCTTGCGCCACCGGGATATTCGGAGGGCTGCCACGAGAACGTACCCTTCTTCTTGTTCACCTGGGCCCGGATGTAGAGGTAGATGCCGAGGATAATGAGGTTGCTGGTAACATAGACAGCGCGAATCGCGTTCAAGACCGTCGGGTCCTCGAAGGGAATCTTCTTGGCAACCTGCATCATCCCGAAGATGATGATCAGGTTCGTGCTGCGCGGTAAACAATGTTAGCTTCCAACTGTCGCGTGCGCGGCGCAAAGAGCCTCAGAGTCGTACATCTGCGGATTGAGTCCAGCCATTGCGATTGACTTATACTGATAGGTAGACAGCGAGAGGGTTGTTGTTCTAGAGAGCGAGGACTTTGTCGATGTTGAGAAGCTGAAGGTTCCAAAGGGGCAACAAATCGCCAGATAGATTTTGTGAAGGTTTCCGACTGGTCCCCAGTCCCCACTGTCTGGTCAGGGCCACGTTCACCTCAACCACCACCTTCCTTTTCCGAAAACCCACCATTAACCCTAACCCGTAACCAGTCCGCTTTCCAACTCCTTGTACGGTAGCCTTCATTTTCTCTTCCCAAAAAAATCCCTTTCTCAAGAGTGCCGTACTTCGTAGATTGTGGAAATGTGTGACCATCTCATTGACATCATATTTCATGAATTCCTATCATTCCAGAGCGTTTTTAGCAATCTCAGACCACTGCTCTTCTGGAGGTTAACACTGAGTTTCTCTCACGTGACACGTTCAGGGGGAATTCAGGGGAAGAGTGCCATATCTAACCCCAACACTGTTGCCTTTTTCCCGTACCCTGTTAAGCCTCATGATCTCGTCTACGTTCAGGATATGCTGTTACTACCTAGCCTGGTCTGTTCGACCAATCTTCCGGTTATATTGTTACTAGTGATGCCTTGACTACGCCCCCCGTTGATCCAACTGCTTCTTATAGTGAATGCCGAGCACTGCCGTCTCCTGAGTCCCTGATTCAGGTTGCTCACTGTCAGTGCTGCGGGTTGCTTGTTTTGTTTGCAATGCCCTGGCTGCACCACTCTTATTGAACTCGGTTGCTCTGACTAAAAGTCTGTGTAGGTATCTATACAGTGTGCCCGGGGAGGATGGCAGTGGGATCAAATTTGGGACACTCAGTCTAACTGACAGTGACCGGGCCGTCTTGACCAACTCAACCCACCAATGAGTCTAGTTCATCTGGAATTCCGCCGTCTTCTGCGTGCACTGGCAATATGGTTGATTCCGATCTTTGATTACCCCAACGTAGGTACGGAACTGCTTCAACTCAGAACTGCCTCCGTGAAGACGAAGAGAGATAGGCAGAAGTGAAGCTGTTTAGGTACTGACGGAGTGGCCGGGTGTGAATAGGTAACTACTAACTTGGAGGTAATTCCTAGAGCAATATATAAGGTACGTAAGGTACCTTACCTTAGCTTGGCCTCTTGGTATGCGAGTCTGTCTCCCTTATATGCTGCTTATGGTCGATGAGCTCTTAGTTGTTGTATGAATGACACGGCTATGGGATACGATGATCATCATATCCAACATTTGTGGCTACCTCAAGGCTCTGGCTTGGGGACAGCCTGAAGATACATGTACTTAGATATAGTCGAATAGATCCCTTCTCACAGAGGTACCGTACCTCAATTGATCCTGTGATACTTAGTAGTGATGGCTCGTGGTCTCTGCCCCTGAATCTCAACGCGATGGCTCCTAGGTACTTAGTAGTTCCCTTTACGCGGCTGCTAGAGGCCTGCATTCTTGCCAATGATCCGATTACCTTAGGTAGTGTAGCTGTAGTATTAAGAGTTAATAACCAGTTCAGGCGAAGGCATGACCGTCCCAGTGTTACATGTTTGCACTGAATGAAGTGCTATGTATCTACAAACCGCAGGAAGCGAAGCAAGCACAACGCATAGTCCAACCACAGAACGGGAGTGTCGGAATCCAGTCGTACATGTAAGCTTTCGTTTTGTATGTCACGGTATGAACTGCGAACATAATGAGGTCCCGGCCTCGAGAACCGCTTTCACTCCGTCGGGCGTGATCATAAGGTACCTAGTAATATCCACCTCGGTCTAGAACCCGCCCCCCATCATGTTCATATGTCAGACAGCCATGAGAGTGTGCCAACCACGGCGCAGTACGAGAACCTCCATGGATCCTGCTTCTAGCTGAAGTATAACAGTAGTATGGTCGTGGATATGCCGAATCGCTCAAGGATTCAGGCTAGGATCATCAGGATAAACCCCTGATGAGACCAGACAAATGAATGCTCAAGTAAGACGCACTCGTTCTTAGTCTTAACTCTACCACCCCTTGACTGCTGATCGGGGCAACCTGGCCAATCATTTCTGGTATTTTCCCTCTGTTGGTTCGGCGGTCACGAATGGACGCCGAAAGAGTGCCTGTCCCATCAAAGTTGCGTGCGGCCGGTTGGATGTCACGAGACGAAGCCCTTGTAATATATATGCCCGGCGTCCCTGCACTAATATATGCCCCCAGCTGGCTTTCCCCGCTCCAACGTATATTGCTCCGACGCACCCCAGATAAGCAAGACTTTCTTGAGGCCGAACCACGCGTGCGGTCTGCCGCGTCTGCCACGCTTCGGTTGAGGTCCCGCTGTCTCGGCTAATATAACACCACCCACCGGTACCCAACCTGGAAGCTTTTGCAACTTAAGGCTGGGAAGAATTCTCCGCATTTGGGTCCAGTCTGGGGAAAATGTGGGGAACTTGGAAAGGACATAGTGATGATGCAGAGGAAAAAAGGGGGAAAGGATGTTTATGATGGGACGTTGGGTTGGGGCGCCGTTGGTCCTTGGTACCAGGGGTAGCGTAGCACGAGACGGTATCTTACTTTGCCCAGCTTAAGAGGTGGTCTTGCTCCCTTGATCAGGGCTGATCTGGTTCTCTACCCCCCGCCTCCCTCCCCTTAATCCGCCTTGTTCTCGGTGTAAGTCGGAATGCACGTCTCATCTAAGCTCGGGCTCGTTGGGAGCGCGCTTGCCTTGTGTAGGTAAATGCTGGGTTGCGACTGCCTCGATTGGTGTCGGCTAACCTTTCTCTTTCAGGGCCGCGGTCAGGGGCGACCCAGGCAACATGCGCCAATGTCTCGTCGACCGAGACGTATGACTACATTATCGTGGGTTCGGGTGCCGGGGGCATCCCAATGGCAGACCGCTTGTCTGAGGCAGGGCACAGCGTTCTCCTGATCGAAAAGGGGCCGCCCTCTACTGGACGATGGGGCGGAACCATGAAGCCGGATTGGCTGAACAACACGAGTTTGACCCGTTTCGACGTCCCTGGCCTCTGCAACCAGATCTGGGCTGACCCGACCGGGGTGGCTTGCACCGACGTCGATCAGATGGCCGGGTGCATGCTCGGGGGAGGAACTGCAGTCAACGCCGGCCTGTGGTGGAAGCCGCATCCCGACGACTGGGATCTGAACTTCCCAGAGGGATGGAAGAACAAGGACCTCGCAGCGGCGACGGAGCGCGTTTTCTCCCGGATCCCCGGTACCATTGCCCCTTCAATGGACGGCAAGCGGTATCTGTCGCAGGGGTTCGACATGCTGGGCGGTAGTCTGAAAGCGGCTGGCTGGGAGTACCTCGTCCCAAATGAGCACCCCGAGCGAAAGAACCGCACGTACGGGCACAGCACCTTTATGTACTCGGGAGGCGAAAGAGGCGGTCCGTTGGCCACCTATCTCGTCACAGCGAGCGGGCGCAAGGGATTTACACTCTGGACGAACACGATTGCAAAGCGGGTTGTTCGAACTGGTGGTCATGCCACTGGCGTCGAGGTGGAATGCAACCGTGGAGGCCATGCTGGCATTGTGTCGCTGACTCCGAACACGGGTCGGGTGATCTTGTCAGCAGGGGCGTTTGGTTCTGCGAAGCTGTTGTTCAGGAGTAAGCTTCCATTGATCAGGCGATATGATGGGGTTGCACAAGTGGCGGCGAGCTTGACTGACGAAACGCAGGCGGAATCGGACCGGCAGACCAGTTGCGGGTCGTAAACAACTCGGCCGACGGGCCTACCATGATTTCATCGGACCAGTGGATCAACTTGCCGGTCGGGTACAATCTTAACGACCATGTGGGCGTAAGAATACCCTAAGCCCCGATCTACCTGACAGACGACGGGCAGCCGTTCAACTCCCCAATATTAACCGCCGACTGCTGACTTGCACTTGGCAGACTGATATCGAGGTCGAACATCCCGATGTCGTTTTCTACGACTATTATGCCGCATGGACTAAACCAATCGTCAGCGACACCGAGATCTATCTGAGTGAGTAGTTCCTAACCTACCCTTCAAGGCTTCAACGGTGAAATGCGTGAATAAGGGGTTAATGCTTCGAGGTAAAGAAAGTAGAATTGGCCCCTTTGCCCAAGCCGCCCCAAATATCGGACCAATCGTGAGTGGACAGCCTCGACAAGCCCAGTTCTCGTAGTACTAACAGTCTGCCCTTAGTTCTGGGAGATCATCAAGGGGAGGGATGGCATCAACCGGCATCTTCACTGGCAAGCCCGGGTTGAAGGAAAACGCAACAGTGAGTTTACCTAGTACCCACCTACCTAGATTACGCGCGGGCGACCCTGCCTAGCGATGGGTATGGAACAGGAACTGATGTGCTGCAGCGTCCATGACCATCACGCAATATCTGGGCACCGGCTCTCTTTCGCGAGGGCGCATGACCATTACGAGGCAGCTCAACACAATTGTCTCGACACCTCCGTATCTCCGGGACGAGCACGACAAGGAGGCCGTCATCCAGGGCCTCATCAATCTCCAGGAGTCGCTGAAGGGTGTGGCCAATCTGACGTGGATTACTCCCCCGTCCAATGTCACGGCCGAGCAGTTTGTCAACTCGGTAAGAATACCTTACCTTAGTAGATCCTGGACACATATGCTCTATGCAAGACCGCATTTACTTACACAGTGGCCAGATACCTGCCACACCAGCACGCCGGTGTTCCAACCACTGGATTGGTGAGTTCAGTCCCTTCAAGTCGTGCTCAGTGCTGGAGTGGACTCAGTGGAATACGATGTAAGTAGTACTGACCAAGCCACGACAGGTACCGCCAAGATGGGCACCGACGACGGGAGGACGGGGGGCACCTCCGTGGTGGATCTGAACACCAAGGTCTACGGGATGGACAATCTCTTTGTTGTGGACGCTTCCATCTTCCCTGGCATGATCACTGCCAACCCGTCTGCGGCCATCGTTATTGTGTCTGAGCATGCGGCGACTAAGATCCTGGCACTACCCCATCCGATGAAAGCGAGGTCTTGAAGAGATGACCCTGTTGAATGTCTTGGACTCGGCTGGATTCATGTTACAGTGGTGGCTTGCCGGGTGTTGTTGTCCAATATTGAAACAGATACTACTGCTTATGTTCGGTCGATAGTTTGGGATGTGTATACATAAATGTTAGGTATGATAAGGGGGTCTGCCAGTCTGCTGCATGACTGGAGATATCGATGATGGCAGAGTTGACTTGGTGTCCTGTCTGTATTCTCCCGAGTCAACTTCGCTTTTAGGGCTTGTCTAAAGGTAAGACATGAAGTGGCAGTGTGCAGTGAAAGGATGAGATATTTGATACCATTAGGGCAGGGGTATCGGAGCTTGCCAGGTCGCCAAACCCAGGTAATTCCACTCCTTGCACGGGCAAGCGGCAAGCGAAACCGATTTCCGCGACCGGGACAGCGGGACGTCATCTCCAATGTTGCCGCGGCGATCACGATCTGCTAGTGGCCCATAACGCATCCTACCTTGGCCCACCAGGAGTAGAGAATGTCGCGGGGGTTCAGGCCGTCCCTCTGCGCCTCTTCAGTTCTACAGCTAACTGCTATCCTTTTCGTCGAGGTACCTTAGCCTCATACTACCGCTTGTCCGTGCTCGGAGACTCGATCGAGTGGACTCTGGCATAAGATTGTTTTAATCAGTTAAACCAAGCAACGTTGGTAGACCAGGAGCTGTACCAGGGACCAAGAGTAACAAATGCCGCAACTCGTGATGTTACATAGCCCAGGTACCTCCCTTAGATGTCCGGGTCAGATATGCAAGGTGAGTTAGGCCCAGCCTCAAGCTATGTACGACGGACCGACTTCACTGTTGCACCTTGCACATGCACACATGTACCCCTGACCCCCAATCAATCAAGGCAACGACAAAATGTAGTGGTGGACGTTCAAGATTAGTTACCAAGCTACCTAGGTACCTATAGATCCAAATTTTGGGAGTGACACCAGCACTAGGACATGCAACTTGGACGTCAGGGGTTTGTTTACACGCGACTTTGACACCGTAAATCCGAGAACATGAACATGAGGGCTCTCATGCGCGATTGCGTATTCCAGCAGAGAGGCATAAAGACAATTTTAGCGATGAATGCCCATTTCCAGGTTTGCGGCGGTTGATGCGGGTTCGAATCGAGTCTCTCGGCTTCGAGAGCATCAAGTTCCGGCTTGCTAGCGCGCCATTCATGCACCCCACAGCGCCATCGCGGGACTTGAGTCTGGTTCTCGTGAGGCGGAGTGAAGTGGGCGTCTCTTTTGGGATAGATTATAACAATATCGGTCCGTTCTGTAAGTGGTAGGAAAGGCAATTTAGCCGGCCGGGACAAGGCGGCAGCCGGCTACCAGAGCCTTAGCATGACCATGTATGGGTGATATCCGGGGACGGATGGCCTTGCCAAGCGAATTGATGAACCCCAGCAACGGAAGCTGCTCAATTTGGGCAAGATGTGCAAGACCAGACCATGAGCTAGCGGCAGCCTGAGCACTTATAAATTCGAACCCTCATGATGGCTCTGAGATGAAAGAGTTGTCACTGACGCCATCAAGAGAGAATCATCATCGTCCCCTGTGTTGTATTCAAGGCTCGCCCCCCGAAGACTCAAGCCACGACAATGCTGGCAACCGCTGCCCTTCTTTTCGCCGCTGCCCTCGGGGTCAGCGGCCACTACACCTTCCCCAGGGCCGGAGGCGGATCTGACTGGCAGTATGTTCGCAGGGCCGACAACTGGCAAAACAACGGCTTCGTCGGCGACGTCAACTCGCAGCAGATCCGGTGCTTCCAGTCCAGCCATGCTCCGGCCCAGGGCGTCTACAACGTCTCGGCTGGTTCCTCCGTGACCTACTACGCAGCCCCCAACGTCTATCACCCCGGCCCCATGCAGTTCTACATGGCGCGGGTGCCCGACGGCCAGGACATCAATTCGTGGAGGGGCGACGGCGCCGTGTGGTTCAAGGTGTACCATGAGCAGCCCAACTTTGGCTCCCAGCTTACATGGCCCAACAACGGTATGTGACAGAGCAAAGGACGCAACAAGAGGAGAATTACAAAGAAATGGTATCTAACGTGCATATCTCCGAATCACAGGCAAGAGCTCCTTCCAGGTCCCCATTCCGAGGTGCATCCGGTCCGGCTACTACCTCCTCCGCGCTGAGCACATTGGCCTGCACGTTGCCCAGAGCTCCGGCGGCGCTCAGTTCTACATCTCGTGCGCTCAGATTGGCGTTACTGGCGGCGGCAGCACCGATCCCCCCAACAAGGTGGCCTTCCCTGGCGCTTACAGGGCCTCGGACCCGGGCATCCTGATCAACATCAACTGGCCTGTTCCCACGTCGTACCAGAACCCTGGCCCCCCGGTCTTCAGCTGCTAGATAGCTGGCGGTTGAAAACTGAAAATGGGCGCTCCGTCTGAAGTCTGTCTCATTAATGGACTGAAATGGGAGATGAGAGCATACTACCTTAGCAGGCGAAACTTGTTCATAGGGCTCCCAGCAATCGCCAGAGTAAATTCTGTATATACTTTATACTTGAGAATGCACATACGAACCTACCTAGATATTACCGTTCACCATTTTGAACTCCTTGGGTGGATGCCCTGTGCTTAGGTCGTAGCAAGTCTCTAAAGGGGGTCAGGGGCGGCCGCATAAGCCGGTCACTGCCCAGAAGATGCACCCCGGAAAAGAAACAAGACGATTGCCGAAGATTCGATATGGATTAATATATGGTGTCCATGTGATTTGACTTCCAAGATTCTCCTGTTCTGGGATACCCCACGATTCGGCAGTTCCATTGGAATCGGTCGGATGCTGGCTAAATGACCGTGGTCTGCAAGTCCAATACAACGCTCTGTCTCAACCCCGGACCTAACTTGGAAGCAAGAGGATGCCTAGAAGGCAACGGAGACCGTGGTCCGTATCTTGGACAATACTTGGTTGGTATGCCGTTCCTGATGGCGGCGGGTGGCTTGTCGTCCGTTCAGGGGGCTACATGGAATTATAACTATAAGTGCGTGCTACTGCGGATAGATTGGCAGTGCTGTCAGAGGCAGACCTGTGAGCTTAGGTATTCTTGCAAAGTCATCTTGAAGAGTCTCACAGTCAATATTGAACAGACGAGAGCAGCATGCAGCTCCTCACGAGCCTTTTGCTTGCGGCTACGGCCGTCCAAGCCCATTGCAAGTCTCCCTCTGAACCATCCGGAGCAGAGATGCGGACTAACCATCTTGTCCAGACACATTCCCGAGACTTGTAGTCAACGGAAAGCCCGAGGAGAAGGACTGGTCCGTCACGCGCATGACCAAGAACGCGCAGAGCAAGCAGGGGATCGAGAACCCAACCAGCCCGGACATCCGCTGCTACTCGTCCCAGAATGCGCCCAACATAGCCACCGTTCCGGCCGGATCAACCATCCACTACATCTCAACCCAGCAGATCAACCACCCGGGGCCGACCCAGTATTATCTCGCCAAGGTGCCCGCCGGGGCGTCGGCCAAGACGTGGGACGGCTCGGGCGCCGTCTGGTTCAAGATCGCGACGGGGAAGCCCACCATCGACCAGAACAAGCAGCAGATGTGGCCTGGACAGAGTATGCACCACCATTTCCACTCATGTTCAGAACCAGACATCAACAGCAACAGGCACTGACAACCTAAACAGACACATACCAGACCGTCAACACCACCATCCCCGCCAGCACCCCTTCGGGCCAATACCTCCTGCGAGTCGAGCAGATTGCGCTGCACATGGCCATGCAGCCAAACAAGGCCCAGTTCTATCTTGCATGCTCGCAGATTGAGATCACAGGGGGCGGCAATGGCACGCCGGGCCCGCTGGTTGCCCTCCCGGGCGCCTACAAGAGCAACGACCCGGGCATCCTGGTCAACATCAACGCCATGCAGCCGGATGCGTATCAACCGCCTGGCCCGGCTGTGTGGAGGGGATGAAATGGTCCGGGGCTCGGGGAGCTGTAGCTTAGGATCCCGATGTACCTCGGTAACTTACACACCCCCTGATGTAAATATCTCGAGTACACAACCTTCCAAATCACTAGTAGGACTTGTATTTCTCAGATACCTAGCCATCTCAAAACTTTTACTGCAATACGTGCGAGTTTCCATGACTGCACCATTCCCTCTCTGTGTTCGTATCAATCCACTTTTCCAAAGTGCCTCCGCAACTGACGCCACTGCGCACATGCATTCGAGTGTCAGGACGCCATGGACTTGTCATGACGTGCAAGTTGAGAGCAATATGCATCCGAATTCCCAACATGTTGCGTCATGTCTTGTGGGGTGGCTTCCAGCCATGATGGCTTCGACGGTTGACGTCTTTGTCAATCGCTTTCACGGCGATGTCTTCGTGACATCATTTGCTCTTATTGCGACATTCCAGGCCCTGTAGAGACAACCCTGACCAGGACATCTGTCATGGAAGGCCCGGTGTGAGATTGTTATTCCTCAAGAGGTATATAAACCTAGCATGACCTGACCTGACATTCAGCAACGCGCGTGAAAATCTCTCCTGGAACTTGCACCTTTTACAGACCACAGAGAGCAACTCAACCAGTCACATCACCTTCAGCTTTTATTTCAACAATCAGTGAGCACCATGGCAGGCTACAAACAAGGACAGACCGTTCGGTACAAGCCCATCGGCGGTAGGTGACACGTCTTCCATCACTCCAGAGACACTCCCTTGGCACTTGCGGCCTGCTTACACTCCATCTGATAGGTCCCGACTCCAATACGCCCGAGAGCGTTGGAAAGATCATGAATGTTCTCACCGAGCCTGGCCAACAGGCCGGCCGGAACGTGCAGGCGAGCTCCGACAACCCGCGGTACGAGGTAAGCCATGGCACGCCAGTTTGGATATCAGTTTGATGTCTATGGTGTCTGGTACAATGTATTGACACTCATATGTCTAGATCGAGAACTCAAACACTGGAAAGACGACGACCGTCTATGAGTCAAACATCCTCGGTGTCGAGTGAGATGGATAGGAGAGGGGTCGGCTACGTGATGTAGCCTTTCATTGAATATGTATGATTAAGTTCTGCAGGGAATAGCCAAATGCATGGAGTTAAACACCGCATGTCCGCACATCCTCCTCGATTGGACTAATTGTGCCCCCTTTGCCTCCTTCATGTTTGCCCATTTTTGGAGTTCTTAGGGGCTTATATGAGATTTTCAGCCTGGTTCATACCTCATCAGCGGTACAGAACCACCGCAGCCGGCATATTCACATATCTGAGACAAAATACCTAGCCACTGCAGCTGCTGAGCACAAGGCTCGTACATAAGTGTTCCAGGAATACGAATCCAATGAACCAGTCAAATCTAGTTCGCCCTCCTCCCCTATCCTGTTGTTTCCCAGCAATGCGAGTGCCTTTTGAGCACTCAGGTGCAGACCGCCGAGTCCCGTGATGAGGAGCCGAGGAGGTGTGGAATGTAACACAGCATGGCATCTTCCCTAATAGGGGTACTGCATAGACCTCGTGGAACCTGATCCTATTTCGATACAGGTACGTAGGTACTATACCCATCTTGACCATTCACACGGAGACCCAGAAGACCCGTCACGCAGTATGTCCACCTATTTCAGCTTCCCTATCAGGCCATCGAGGCGACGAGCTCTATCCTGAGCATGCCTTAGCGATCTGGGTTCTTGAAAGCGGCCTACAACCACCAGACCAGGGCGAACAGTCACAAATACATTAAACACGCACGCCAATACGAGCTGTACTTGCTATCGCACTCGCTACCAGGCTCTGGCCAGCACTTGCATTCATGTATAAGGTAGTATAAGTACGTCACGGTACCTTATTTGCTAGGTGACTCATCATGATGTGTCACCCAACGCGAGTTGTATATTAGCCGCGACGCTCACCGCCATTGACACACAGCTTTGGGATCGAAAGACACGAGTGCGTTCGTATGCTGACTTTATCCCTATTTGCTCATCATATCTGAGGTGCAAATTGCTGGTTGGCAGTTGATGCGCCGCGTCGCTTTTTGCGCCATGTCTTGCGTACAGCCGTCGCATTGCATGATGTTGCAAGCTCTAATGAGTCCTGGCCGAGACCAACCGCCTTCATTTGATTGGGATTTGGGAGGAGCGCGGGATGTCAAGTGTCACTGCACCGTTTCTCGAAAATGAGAGATGCATCATGATACGTGACCCCTGAGCAGCGACCTAGGCCAAGATGGGCTACTGTACATGTAAATGATAGCCAGGTTGGACTTCAAGCCTTCCCTCTAGGGTTCTTTGTTGCCTAACAGGCGAACCAGTACAGTATCTCTCCAGTATTAGTTCGTCAACAAGTACGTGGATGCCTGATATGCAGCGTCATCCCCATCTTTCGCACGCGTGTCAGCATACTGGTAGGTATTGTTCCTGCAGCAGCGCTGCCTCAATCTTTAGATGTATCGCTTTTGGGCCCTGGTATATCTGGCGGCGATTCCTCATCGTAACCTGACGACCGAGTCCAGGTTGTTCCAGCTCAACCACTGTTGCAGCGGTGCAAAACATACTTAACACCTGAGCATCCTAACTTGACGCGCTCTCTTGAGTCAAACCCGGTTCACTTGACAAGTTGACACATACCAAAATGTCGTCCTCGGGAAAAGACTTCGACCAGACCTCGCTCGCCTCGAACGCCCCATTGCTGCAGGACAAGGACACGAAGGCCAAGGACGGGGGCCTCCTGAGCAAGCTTCGCCGCTCCCAGAAACAGGGAGTCACCGACGGCTTGAACAAGTCATCAGCGGCGTCCGATACTGCTTCTTCCTCCCAGCAAGCCCAGCAAGGCCAGAGCACTACAACTACTAGTACCAGCGCCATCGAGGACCTCTATAAAGCCTATCCCAACATGGGCGCCAACACCCGCCTTTCCTGACTGGAGCTCTAGCCTCCCGTCGCCCGGATGTCAGGGGTTGCTCTTTCGGGATGGGAAATGAGGTTGTTTCGGCCTGCCATACACCGAAAAGGAGCTTCGGGAAGGGGAAGAGTGACATATGGCTAGCACTACACCAGTGTCCTCCAGACTCCAGACATCAGAGGGGTCGCGCCGCAACAGGGTCGAATGAAGGTACAATACGTGGTACACGGATGAGATGTCAGGGGGATAAGACCTGATGTCTTGGTCAGAGCTAAGGGATAATAATGCTGTTTATGAGATTTCTTACCATAACTGTCTGTTTAGGTATCCAGGAGGGGCATATCGGGGGGTACAGTACCCTGGGGAGGAATCCTCACAACGTCTACTCATGATGGAACTTTCTTAGCGGCATGTAGCGGTTTTGATAACCATCTCCTTTCAAGCTACACATGTATATCTCCAGATCTCCATTCTCCACGGCCTAGAAGAAGTCCATCCAGATTTCCATCTCCACACCTGCATCGACGCAGCAGGTACAATACCAGCTTAGCCAGTGAACAAAAGCACGCATTTGATAATGTGATTCCGCCTGACTTAGTAGTAGTAGTATCCTGTTCATGCAGACACATGCTACCTCGTCTATAGAATAGCGATTTTGTCTTCCAATCTTCGCAAGAAATAACTTAAAAAGGGGAGGCTCATAGGTGTAATAATTAATACTAACAACAACCCCTTGTTCCTCGGCTCCTTCCACTTGACTGACTTCTCAAATCTCACCTGTTAACTTAGTTACTTATATGTTGTAGAAATCGATCTGCCCACAGCGGTGCATGTAACCAAACCTTGGAAGGTCCACTCTCCACTTTGTGATCAACGACGGGAGCTAACCGACGATTGGCATCCCCCGCTTGGGAATCTCATCTCCGGGCAGACCTCCACTGTAGTATCGGGACCCACCGGCGTCACGAATCACACCCTCTCCCCTTCCCACGTGAGCGCTTACGACTTCCGACAACCTTTAAGCGAGCCTTGTGCAGCTTCCTGGCAAGGCTATTATCTCGGTTCCCTACTTGTGGTTATGTCCGTCCTCGCAGCCCTACGCGTAGACACCGTGATAGTGTGAAGGTTGGAAAAAAGTGGGAAGACCCGGAAGAGACGGCAGGCAAGGATGATAACATGAACGACGCGAGGCACATAGGATTGCTCCAAGGGCCGCGAGATTAAGTAGGTAGGTACTCGTTTCTTAACGTACAAGGTCCGCCCGTTTCCTTCTCCCCAGCTTCGCTCTCTCCAACGCAGGCTCCTCGTCACCCAACATGGCTTCGTCAACCCAATACCTCAAGCTCGGGACGGCATGCCTGGCGCTCAACGCCGCGGTCGTGGGGGCCTCATCGCCGCGCTTCCTCGCCCCTGAGCAAGACATTGTGCTCTGGCCCGGCCAAAACTCCAAGAGCCCCCTGACGTGGCTGGGTGCCAACAGCCCGTGGTTCTCAGGTCCCAATGTCCACGGCATATCCACCGATGTGCCCGACAACTGTTACGTCGACCAGGCCGCCTATGTGTCCCGGCATGGATCGAGATATCCGGACTCAGGCGCCTACAACGAGTGGAAGGAAATGGAATCACGGGTGCGTCACGGGGTGTGGATGAATCATCATGCCGCAATTACTGACTTTGGACTCAGTTTTCGGTCTACAACTACACGGCCCAAGGGGCGCTGTCTTTCCTGCCCAAGTGGAGGACCGTCTTGACAAACCCGGCGGTTCAGATTGCGCAGCAGTCTCCAACCGGATACAAAGAGGCCATGGACATGGGGTACCAACTGCGGACGAGGTAAGGGCGCCCTCCCCTGTGCCAGTGTGATCAGACACGTCTAACCGGGCACACCTGCTACTACTACAGATACCCTCAGCTGTACAGTGAGGGAGAAGAACTCTTTGTCTGGGCCAACAACTACACTCGCGTGCTGCAGACGGCCAGCAACTTCCTGCACGGGTTTCTGGGTCCGAACGCCACCGTTCTGGGCAGGCTGGTCTCGGTCACGTCCAAGGGCTTAGCCTCGGCAATCGGAGACTCCCTGGCACCGTCAGACATGTGTCCCAACTTCAAGGATGCCAGCGGCGGGACTAACAAGTCGACATGGGACGCCATCTGGCAGCCCCAGGTCCAGAAGCGGCTGCAGGCTCTCATTCAGGGGAACCTCACTCTTACCCTCAGCGACGTCAACCTGATGCCGTACCTCTGCGGCTTCGAGAGCCAGATCACAGGCCGGCTGTCACCCTTCTGCGACGTCTTCACCGACGAGGAGCTCAAGATGTACGAGTACTCCAACGACCTGCGCTACTACTACGGCATTGGACCCGGGACGGACCTGCCGCGGAAGATGATGACGCCGTTCCTGAACGCTTTGGTTGGTCTACTCCAGCAAGGCCCTGGGACTAAAGGGGTCGGGGCGGATGGTTCCACCTCCTTTGCGCTCCCGAAATTGTTGATGGCATTCCTCAACGACGGACAACTCACCGAGCTGGTGACCGCAAGCGGCGTGTTTGACGCCCAGCAACCCCTATCCCCGACCGAAATGGACGACGACCGGCTCTGGCATGGTTCGCGCTTTGTCACGATGCGCGGCACCATTGCCTTTGAGCGACTCAACTGCTTGGTTCCGACCAACACGACGGGACCCGGGTCAAACGCGACGACAACCTCTTCCGTCCCAACCTCCACTTCCACTCGCCGTCCTTGCCGTCCACGGCCAACCTCTGTGGCAGCAAGGAGTTATGGAGGCATGAAGAACGAGACCTTTGTGCGCATCAGACTGAACGATCAGGTCTATCCAGTTCCTAGCTGCCGCAGTGGCCCTGGCTCGTCCTGCCCCCTGGAGAGCTACGCCAAGTATATCCAGGACAAGTACGCGTCCGAGGGCAATTGGGTGCAGAACTGCAATGTGACTGAGGCGGGAGCGCCGACTACGGTCAAGGGGGCCACTTTTTTTACCGATCTGGCACAACCGCATCTGCGGGTTATCCCTCCTTACTGACCTAGACAGCCGGAGTAGCTTGAGGATATATATGGTTTGAACTTCAGGTTGTACATGTGTTGAGACTTCTGTAGATATCTTTACTACCTACCTACCTACCTATTCATGGTGAACGCACTTATAATACTAGTAATAGGAACATGACTTACCTACCTTGTAAGGTAGGTAGGCACCTATTTACATTTATATACCTCCCTGTAGTCGATGCATAAGGTACCTCTACCCTATATACGATAAGGTAGGTGTACCTTACCTAGGTAATGTATGTCGGATGTCTGGTGCTGGCACGTCTTCGATAAGATCCATGGGGGTGGAGAAGGATGGGAATGTGGGAACATCTGGCGGCCTCTCAGCTGCCAAGGGAAGGGGAAAGTGTGGCTGTATTTAGTTCGGTGGCTGAATGTTGCTCTGCAGTTTTTGTAGACGCTATTCGTACTAGTACGAGGTAGGTGCGGCGAAATCCAGACCGACTGCCTGCGCCACTTCAAGTTCTTTACTAGTCCATTATCATGATTGTGTGCAGCTGAGACTTGTTGTACTATATAGGTAGGTAGGGTAACCCAGAGCCTCTGCAGGCAAGGACACCTTTTGCCGTATTGCAACAGACTCCTGGAGACCTCGTCACCACACTGCAGTGCATAATGGAAGGCTTCAGGCGACTGGCCGACTCTGTGTTCGAAAAGGAGCAGTGGGTTAGAGATCCGCCACCGCGCTACAAATACAGCGCTCTAGAACTAAGCGAGGATATTATCGGAGAGACGGAGATCACGGAATCACGAGGAGAGACTCGGTCCAATGATCGCTCGTTGGTGCCGAAGCCGCAGGACCGCTGGTCTCTGTTGACTCTAGCTCAACATGAGCTCAGGGCCTGGTTTCTCTCAAATAGCCGCAACCTTGAACCTGAAGTTTTGCCGAACAATACCACGAAAGCAAGGCTGAAACTTCTTCGCCTAGGACGGCAGCCGGACATGTCCCTCACCATCTCTCGTGCAGTCTTCAACGAGCTGCTCTACTGCATGAAGGCGGACCCCTCGGTGAAATACATGATATGCCGCAACTACGACGGCTTCCACGAATACCACGGCCGGGGGTTTCTCTTGACAAGGTTCATCGGCACGAGCGTCTATGCGCTGGTCTGGACCTTTGACCCCACAACCCTCACCACAAGAATGCTATTTCTGCAGCGCCAAAACCGGCAAGACACCTTCCCGCTCTTCGTCGACCTCGTGCGCGCGCACCGCGCCTATATTTTCACGCCGTCCTTCCCCTGCTACTTATCCTGCCACTTCCTGCTCCACATTTCGGACCACGACGCGGGCGGCTGGGAACTGGGCGTCATACGCCACGTCGAGGAACAAACGGGGTTCGGCCTCCATCCCTTCGGCTGGCGCGGCGTCGAGCCCCTGAAACTGGTGGAAAAGTTTAATATCAATCAGCTCACCAGCTGGCTTCAGGCTGTCAACGAGGTTGCGATGAATGCCAGCAACAGGAGCCGTCATCAAAATAATTCGTATGTGCTGCTCGAGGTGATCAAGGCTGAACACAAGAACGGCGGCCGACACTATGGCATCTTGCCCGGTAAGGCGTTGCAGCTGCACCAGGAGAAGATGGAAGAGCTTATCGAGGCCCTGCCGGCTCTTGAGCGGCATATCGCGGCATATATAGACTTTGAAGTCTATTTCAAACAGAGGGCTGACCGTCTCTCGAGCGTGGTGAGTCCCTCCGAACGCACTGCACTGTTAGCGTTCAAGTACTGGGAATGAGCTAATGCTCTGCACTGCCCAGCTCTTTGCCCTGATGACGCACGAAGACGCCAACGCCAGCATCGGGCTCGCGGCAGCGACTAGAAACGACAGTGCCTCCATGAAGACCATCGCCATCATGACCATGGCCTTTCTACCGGCCACCTTCTTCGCCGCTCTCTTCTCGATGCCGTCTTTGCGATGGGACCAGCCAGCTGTCGTGCAGGACAGGTTCTGGGTGTACTGGGCCTTTACCGTACCAACCACCATCGCTGTCTTTCTGGTTTGGCTGCTGATTACCAAGCGGAAGTGGATATTCAGGGGCATTGGTGGTTTGTTGATGAAGCATGGTGTTGGGGTTCAACACGTAAACATGAAATAGGGTGATGTTGTATTTTGGTTCGTTGTCATGGCAATAGATATATTGGTTGTATCATGTAGGTACCTCCTTAACTACACCAACCTTACCTAGGTCAGAGGTAAGGTAGCTACTGCACAGCCTGTTATCACGTTAGCAACCTTGGAACTCCCACTACCTACTCTACTCCCAAGTCCGTTTCCTTACCCCTCCGATGCATTGTGTACCGTATTCAGAATATTCCTAAGGTAGGTAGAGTTGCAATCATCAGATAGGCTAGTAGTAGGTACCTAAGGTACCTAGATAGAGCTCGAGTGTGGAGAAACTTGTATTGTATTGTACAGTTGCTGCCAGCATGTCGTCACCGATGCGTCATGAAACGGCATACAACATCCAGATTAAACTCAGGCTCATCTCAGCATCACAAGCCATAAATATCATAGCGGACTATTTGGACTTCTTTGGGAGTCGAAGCAGTAAAACTTGAACGTACAAGTCGAAACACTTGACAACTTGAAGTGAGCTACAATGGCGTTGAACATTGCCGCAAAGCAGGCCGAGACGGTCCTCGGCCATGACGATAAAGACAGAGCGACGCACACGGATATCGCTAATCCTGACCGTGAGGGCGGAAAGTATGCGGATCAGAGCGGAGAGAAGATGAAGGCGCTGGCATGGATGGGCAAGAACGATGTCCGCGTCAGTAAGTCATGACCCGGCCACTTACACAACCTGAAGCCACTACAGTCTCGTACAAAATTGAAGAGCATCATGACAAGATAGCTGACTGCTGCCTTAGTCGAAGCCAGCAAACCTCGAATCGTCGAGGATACGGATGCCATTGTCAGAGTGACTGGTACCACAGTATGTGGCAGCGATGTCCACATCATGCACGGTGTCATTCTCCAAGTTGAGAAGGGAGACATACTCGGCCACGAATTCTGCGGCGTTATTGAGGCCGTCGGCCCAGCTGTAACCAAACTCAAACCCGGAGAGCGCGTTGTCAACAGCTTTGTGGTGTCGTGCGGAAAGTGCAGGTACTGCAAGCAGAAACTGACGACGGCCTGCGAAAATACAAACGCATCCGCCCTCCACGAGAAGCTCTACGGATCACGCATGGGCGGCATCTTTGGCTACTCCCACTTTACCGGCGGCTACGCGGGAGGCCAGGCCGAGTATGTGCGGATACCCCTGGCCGAAAACAACCTGCTCAAGCTCCCGCATTCCATCCCCGACGAGAAAGGCCTGTATCTATCAGACGTCCTGCCCACTTCCTACCACAGCGTCGTCTACACCGGAGTGCAAAAGGACGACACTGTCGCCATCTGGGGGCTCGGCCCTATCGGTTTCATGGCCTGCCAGTGGGCGTTTCTCAAGGGGGCGAAGCGAGTCATCGGCATTGACAACAACTGGCGAACCGAGTTCGCCAAGTCCAAGATCCCCAAGCTCGAGACCATCAACTACACAACCCTCGCCAAGAAGGAAACTGTGCCCGCCAAGATTCATGAGATGGTCCCCGGCGGCGTCGACGTCAGCATCGACGCCACCGGAGGAGAGTACGCCAAGAGCCTAGTCCACAAGGTTGAGCTGAAGATTGGTGCCGAGCAGGATACGAGTGAGATGATCAATGAGTGCATCATGTCGACGAGGAAGTTTGGTGCCGTGGGCATCATTGGCGACTATGTCGGGTGTAAGTGATAGAAAACACCAGATCTTCAATCCTTCCTCACCCCGACTCATGATTATGTTCTGACCGAAAATAGTCACCAACCACTTCAACGTGGGATCACTCATGGAACGCGGCATCAAACTCATTGGGTGCGGCCAGTCTCCAGTCCAGAAGTGTAAGTCCAAGTCCAGTTGCCCTGACACGCACGCTTTTATCTTTCCATCCATGTCTTGCAAAACGCTAATGGCACAGCAGATTGGGAAGAGCTCCTGGAGATGGTAGAGAACGGGACGGTCGACCCAACCATGATGCTAACACACCGTTTCCGCATTGACGATATCGACAAAGCCTATCACCTGCAAGAGAAGAGGGAGGGCGGGCTGGTCAAGTGCTTCGTCGAGACTCGCTTCTCAGCCCAGCCTGCCCCGGGAACACCAGAGGTGACAAGTATTTAACACTACATCATGATGTCCTTCAATACATATTTTACTACCTACGTGGGATGGACGTCCAGGGATGCCTGAAACGCTTTATTATCATTGTTCTTACATGTAATATACGTAATGTTCCTTTTAATACTACATAAGTACTTAGGTACCTACTGGCGTTTCTGGTTTTGCACAGATCATGAATTGCATTCCAAGTCTTGAAGATTCCCTTTCATACCGGCTCCAGTCTATAGACGGAATCACGGAAACAGGCCCGACTGTGGACTGAAGTGGGACAGTTGTATCTGCAAAGTCAATGACGTAGAGAGAGCTACCAGTCCCCATCGCTCTTATGATGGAAATACCGCAGTATCAGGGCGTCATCATTATTCGTATAATGCAAGCCATAGTTATCCACATGCACAGTCTACACTAATAGACTACAGCAGGTATCTTTGTTGAGCTTTGGGCCGACACCCGTACATAAGGACCCTGTGCAGCCTATACCCTACCATCTAGGTACCTTACACAAAGCAATCCCAGTTCCTCCATGTTTGCTCCCCTTTGCATTCGCCGCCTAAGAGCAGCACAAGCAGTTACTCCTGTGCTGCAGAAAGCGCCTCAGAAACGCTTCTTCAGACACACTTCCATCACCATGTCTCAGGGGGACCAGCCAAAGTCGTCGTATTCGGACCTGCAGGACTCGGATGTGGCCCACCAGATGCACGGGTTCGGACACCCGGCCATGCAAAAGATGCCTCGGCAGCTGGTTGTCTTTGAATCCGGCGACGGCGCTGTGCTCAGGGACATTGAGGGCAAAGAATACCTCGATGCCATGGCCGGCATCACCGTGGCCCACCTTGGCCATGGCCGCGAAGATCTAGCCCGCGTTGCCTACGAACAGGTGCGTTGAATCCCTGCCTTGGCTATACTATCTAGGCGTAGTTCCCGTTAGCACGTCCTCAGCAGCTGATGGCGTGCTGTATCGTGGGCTGACATCACGCGCTATGTCCTGTATTTGCACGGCAGATGGCAAAGCTTGAGGTTTCATCCAACCAGCGGAACCTGACCAACACCAATGCCGTCAAGGTGTGCGAGCGGCTGTCTGGACTCGCCGCGCAGGCGTTTCCGGGGGCCGACAAGATGGACGGGGCGCGCGTGTACCTGACGGCGGGCGGGGCCGAGGGCATCGAGGCGGCCTACCACCTCGCGCTGCGCTACTGGAACAAGTCGGGCCCGCTCGGCACCAGCTACGGCGGCGGCTACAGGAAGCAGAAGCTCATCTCGTTCCGCAACTGCTACCACGGCAGCACCTTCATCCCGGCCTCCATGAAGCCCGAGTTCTCCGACTACGGGTGGAAGCGGTGGATGGAGGGCCAGCCCAAGGAGGTCTATGGCAGTGCTGCGCACAGGATGTTTGTCAATATCGACCCACCGCACGAGCTCTTTATGGACAAGAGCAAGATTAAGCCAGGGGAGAATGTTGGGCAGGCTGCTGGTATGTTGGAACAATTCCGTCCCTTTCCCACTCCCCCTTTCCCCTGTCATGACTAACCTGAGACTTGACAACAGCGAGGCAACTGGAGGAGACCATCCTGGGAGAGGGGCCGGACACGGTAGCAGCCTTTGTCTTTGAGCCAGTCCAGGGCGATGGCGGCGCCGTCGACATGCACCGCGACTTCTTCCCCCTCGCAGAGGAGATCTGCAAAAAGCACAACGTGCTGATGATTGCCGACGAAGTAAGCAGGCACAGTCTAACCACGACAGAAAATGAAATCATACCTTACCTAGGTACAGGACCTATGTAGCCGAGCTAACCCAACTGTTATCAGATCATGGCCTTTGCCAAAACAGGCCACTGGTTCGGCATGGAGCTGTACGGCGGCGTGTGCCCGGACATGATGGTCATCAGCAAGGGCCTGACGTGCGGCTACCTGCCCATGGGCGCCGTCATCTTCCGCAACGCCATCTGGCGGACCGCCTTTGAGAACCTGAGCACCAAGTTCATGGTCTCGGACGTGTGGCAGCACGACTACACGTGGTCCGGCCACCCCGTGTGCGCCGCCGTGGCCCTGCGCGCGCTCGACATTGTCGAGTCGGAGGGTTTGATCACCAAGTGCGCCGAGCGCGGCCGGGTGTTTCTGGATATCCTGAAACGCAAGCTGGAGGGGCTCCATGTGGTCCAGCAGGTGCGCGGCACCGGCGTCATGCTGGGTGTTGACCTCATCTCGGACATTGCTACCGATATTGAGCAAAAGGTGCTGCTTGAGTACGGGGTTGTCTTGCGCGCGAGTACAAATAAGCACTGCCTGCTCCTGACACCGCCCTACGTCATGACGGACGACCAGTTTGAGCGCGTAGCCGACGCCCTGAGGAGTGTCCTTTCGAGCTCGGCTACAATGCTCGAGAGCGCCGTGAGCAAGTCACGGCAGCATTAGTAGTGCCTTGGTAGTGAAATCTGCGTCAAAAGACCGTGACGCACCAGACGGGATGGCAAGTGGGTGTGCCGGTGCTGGTACTTATCAATGTGTTGACAGCTAGGGCAAGGTGGCAACCTAGGAACTATACCTACCTTATGTTTGGACAGTCCCGGGTGCATAGGTATCATGATGTGCCCCTCATTCAGGTCCTGTCGGAAGGGACCGAGGGGACGAAGGAAGGCAGAGAGGCTCTTCAAAATAGTTGATTGACAGGGCTACGGAGCACTGAGGAAGGAGCGGGAGGCTCGGGAGGAAAAGAAAGAAAATTCAGGGCCAATGGAAGGTACGCTGCAGAAATAGGGGCAGCGGGCATGCTATGGAAGGTAAGCTGAGGTAACATGGGGGCCACGACAGGGGCTGCAGTGCTTCAGCCTTCTGAAAATAGTACCAACTACCTAGGTACAAGTCCCTGCCCAACCTGAGGTTCAACTCCTCTCCTGCACGCGCCTCGGTTATCGCCCAGCACACTCTTTAGTCTCTTTACCATGTCGCGCCTACGACAACGTTAGCAACGATCTCAAATGATGCATCGATCGCACTCCGCATCGCCTATCGCAAAATGGACAGTTCCGAGTTAATGAGCTTCCAGGAAGCCATCGAAAGGGGAGACATCCAGGCTGTGGCTTCCTTCATCGAACAGGGTGTCGACCTCAACCTGAGGTTTATCTCCTGGGAGAAGGTACCGTACAAGGACTCTGCAAGTCGCATCTTCTCCCTGGGAGACCCTGGGACCCCTCCTCTTCGAGGCAAGCCCTCTAGACCATGCTGTAGCACATGACCAGGCCGAAGTTGTCGATCTTCTGATAGCACGTCGTGCAGACGTGAATCTCAAGGGCGGATATGAGCCGGCGCTTCATCTGGCTGTACAGAATGGCAACGTCGACATGGTCCGGAAGCTCATCCAAGCTGGCGCCGACGTCAACAAGCCGACATGGCATTTCCCACACATGGAAACATACGAGACCGAAGTTGGCGCAGGAAGCTTGGGAGTGGAAACCAGCTCGGTTGCAATGCAACTTGCAAGAATATACGAGAAAGCACATGCATCATCCCGAGCACGTCACGAAATGCTATGGGAGGACACCACGGCTCTTTCGAAGGCTATCCAGAGCAACAAAACGGAAATTGTCCGCTTGTTGCTTGCCAGTGGCGCCAATCTGTACCCCCAGTGTATATACCACGCCGCCGAGAGTGCGGATCTGGATCTCTTGCGACTCGTCCTGTCACACCAGTCGGCTTCTCTCATCGACATCAACTCTCTGGCGGGAGAGCTCGGCACGCCACTTCAAGCGGCTGTAATGCGGAAGCACGGTGCCAATGAAATCTGTTCTCTGCTTATTCAGTATGGTGCAGACATAGTAGTACGCGCCAATGAAGGCAAGTCCAGCCTGCAGCCCATCGTCGGGATTGTGGCCAGGGTACTGCTTGACGCACTGGACATGGTGATCAAGCGCGGTCTTATACATGACGAGACCGCTACTAGTACAGCATCACTCCCTGCAAGGTTTACGATCCTCCACCTTGCTGCTTGCTTCCGCAACCGGGCCATCCTACAGCGTCTTCTCAGAACCCGCGCCAAAGCTTTTATTAACTACCAGGATGCCTTTGGAAGCACGCCACTGCATCTAGCGGCCTTGTCTTTTGACGACGCATTTTGGGCGGTCGGAGAAGTCACTCATGGCGGAGTACACCATTCTTGGCGCGATCTGGACCACCTGCGAGACAGTGACACCTCCATCGCCCAATACCTGGTAGAGCACGGAGCGAGGGGTGACATTCTTGACTTCAGCGGGACAACCGCACTGAAGATTAGTCTTCGCTCCGTCGAGCTTGCAAGGGTTATCTTCGCGGCCAGTCCGAACCACAATATCCCAGGTCGAAAATGGAGGAGCCTGTATACGGATTTTAGCCGACAAGAACGCGACGGACCGCAAGCTGAGCCCAAGCTTATCAGGTTCTCAGCATCTCACTTTGGTCTCATTAGTAAGAGCGAGCTTTTCCAGATATTGGCACCGGGCGCCACCAGATTCCTGGCTCTTCGACTCGGAAGACTCCTTGAAGGAGCGCTTTCTAATGTACGGACTCAGTTTTCCCCTTTCTTACATCGTCCCCTGTATGATAATACGCAGAATCGATTGCTAAGATATGCCATAGCTTTACTGGACCAACGAGATTTCCCTATCAGTACCACCACAAGGGGTTCCGGTGCAGCTGGTGGCGCCGGATCACGACCTTAGATGACACGGAGTTCCATTTTGATTACGAGAGCATGCCCAGTCGTATAGCAGTCGAGCAAGGCCTTCCAGAAATGGGTGGGTTTTGAAGCTTTGCTTAAGGTTTATTGCCTACACATCCATAACTACCAGACATATGTACGGTCAGCTGTCATTCAGGTCCACTCCCTTAGCGGTCACGGTTCCACATCATAGGTAGATTTTGCCGGATGTACACTCAAATCTTGCCATGATTGTTCCGCAAGAAAGTCACCTTCAACATTTCAGGGCATCATTGGATATAAGCTCAAGGCTGATTCGTCTCGGCGCTAACCCCTTTCAAAGGCATTCTCTCCTGTACATTCTCCACACTATGCCCTGTCCTACGACTTGGAGGCGAGAGTAACGATGAGCGGCGGTTGCCTGCGCTTCACTTCTCTCAACGAGCTCACGGCATCCAGTGGCTGATGACGAAGCTTCCGAAAAAGGACATTATCTCCTCTCTTTCCCCAAGAACGATGAACCGGCGTCGACCACCCCTGAAGATGAAGAAAATGCTTTGAGATTGGAGAGTGAAACTAACGCATTGCAGTCTACAATTTTCATCACTACGTCCGATCACACGCCTGGACGAATTCTCCCGGCTGCTGTGTTTCTTTTCGTCCCACTTGTGCTGGCGGTTCAGGATCACTGGACAAAGACATTCCAGAGCGCTAGCCAACAACAGACAACAATGGTAAGGGCATTTTCCCTAACACATGGATGGACACATATCAGCCTTGAAGACTCGGGCAGGTCAGGGGGGCAGTTGGGCACCGTGATGTCGTTGACGGGAGTACATTCACAGCGTTTCAAGATACTTCTCAAAAAGGGCTCTGACCCACGAGTCATCGACACCCTTCTGCAAGACGCCATGGTTTGGGTCAGACTCGAAGCCGGTGTACACGAGCAACTGCGCGACTTCAAGGAACTTCAGACAGTATACAAAGCCGAACCCCGATCCAAGAGTTTTAAAACAGCTTTACATGAAAATTTCCACGATGATGATGAGATGGCAAGGTTCAACGAGGCGCTCGAGAGCCTCAGAGGGTTCCTCAACGAGCAGTTGGGCGTGATCAAAACGACATCCAAGGAACTCATCGAGCTAGTAGGTTTCCGCGCTGCAAACCTGGGTGAATTCAGTGTGCTGCGGTGCCCGGTCAAGCACACTCGCCTGATCCATGTCCTCCTTGCGGTTGGGAATTCTAACGGAGGTGCTACACCAGGAATTCAACCTCACATCAATCCGAGAAGCACAGAAATCGACTTCGACGAGCCTGAGCATGAAGCGGCTCAGCTGGATAACAGTGAGAACCATTTGGCCCCGTTTCAGTCATCGTGAGGTTCTAGACACACGCCTCAAGTCATTTAGCTGACATCACCTTTGCCTCCTACATGTAGTTCATCTACCTTCCGCTCACATTTGTCGCCGTATGTATCCCCGCGCACAAGTTTCCCTTACCTTATTAGTACCAGTCATTATGTTACTCCGTCGCCAGTTGTACATACAGTAACTGTCAGTACACTATGCTAACACCGGAGTGATGGCGGACGACTGGACAGAGCCTCTTCGGCATGAACGTAGACGTCTTAGATTTCAACCCGCCTTGGTGGGCCTACCTTCCCTTTGCTGCCGCCACTCTAGGCATCACCATCATTGTCTGGTCCATCTTCAAGTATACCCTAGATGTATGTACTTCGTCACGGGTTTCCCCTGGCACATATTGACAGCCTGAGGCCTTGATGCATCGCTAACTGTAGGATAGGAGGAAACTAGGAGGGAAAGGGATGGTCCTTCGACAACAAGAGCGAGCTGGGCTAGGGTCTTGGCACTTGTCAAGAAGGACAACTCTGGAGATGGCAAGAAAGACGATGTTTGACTGCCATGTGGAATGCATATGTTCACTGCGTGGATAGCAGGCACTCGCACCCTATGCTCGACGCGAACTTAGTAATGGAGACCTTAGAGGCACCTTGCATTGCTCGCAATGTACTGAGTACATGTAGTAGAGTACCTAGACTAGGTACCTACCTAAGTCGACTGCCCCAGTTCCAACCAGAACACCCACCTGACTCACTTCATTCCCCAAGCTTGACTACTACGGACGGTCTGACAGTTCCCTGATATCCCTACCATACGACAAGACCGGGGGTCAGTGAACCCAACTTCAATCTGCAAAGCTCCAGATTGCGGCCGCAGTTAGGAGTAATAATATGTGGCCTGAGTAATCCGGCGACGGCGGCAAGCAAAAAGCAAGAAACCGTTGCTGCCTGTCCTAAGGCAAGGTACATACTAGTAGTGTAATCATTCTGCTGGGGTCCACCCATCCAGCAGGTTGACCTCAACATAGTACAGCACCTTAGGTCTCACGCTGACATCGCGTTCCAACCAGTCAGGTCCCATTCACGGGTCAGCGCCAATCTGTCAGCTCCATCTTCGGTCCGATAGGATTTATCCAAGCAGAGAAAGAACTGGAAGGTCGAACGGGTCACAGGGCGTATCCAATTTCTCCAAGCGCTGCCAGTGACCTCAGAGTGATTTAATACGCGATGTGTCGCGGCGGATCCCTTTAAGCTGGTTTGAACAGCAACAACTCTTTTTTTGAACTTCTTCTCTTGGAAGGAAATCGTCTGGCAAAAATAATCCTGATATGAATTAGAAGAGATATAGGTAGGTAGATCCGCTGTATCTTGAGCCCGAGCCGGTACTAGAATACGCGCCGTTTCTCAACTAGATACATGTCCCCCTTACCCCTTTTGGGTTGCTCCAAGTTCAGGACTAAGTATCCTTATGATTCATCCGCACCAACAACAAACCCGCGGCGTCGCAACGATGTTGGTATCCAGAAGTTCCAAGGCTAGTATCACGTAATGCTGCACTCACAGCGGTAAAGGAGCGTCGTACGGCGTAAGGCGGCCGTCTGCCTCGCCTACTAGTAGCGCTCTTCACTAATCAAGAGCGGCTTCCCACAGCTTCGCGCTTCTCAGCAGATCCTTGCCAAACTGTCGCTGGAGGCTGGTCATTTTGTCAATGATGTGACCTGTAGCAACCGCCTTGGGGCCCCACACGCTGAGCGCAATGGAAGCGGCGCGTTCCAACCAAGCAATGGACTGCTCCATGTCGCCCCGGCGCTGGTGAATCTCGGCAATATCTTCCATCGTATGGGCCGAGATGCCGTCCTGGTAGAAGACGGGTTTACCCTCCTGGCTCGCTGCTGGTGGGCGCGTCACGACCGACATGCAGTGGCCGAGTGCCAGGTCGCACTCGTCGATTGACATATAAAAGTGCGCTAGCTCGTTTTCAACCGCCCGAGCCTCGTCCGAATCAGGCCCAAACGTCTCGCGGCACGATTTGAGCAGCTCCGTTATGACCTCCATGGCAGCATGGAACTCACCATTGCGCCGCAGAAGCGTGGCGAGCGAGTCGAGCAGCTTGAAGGTGGTGGCTCGCGACGGGCCCAGCCGGCTGTTAAAAATGTCGAGCATGCACTGCAGGCCGCGCCGCGACACTTCCTGGCAATCATCATCGCGTTGAAGCTCTTGGCAGATTTGCGTGATGGGGTGATTCGGCGAGAGGCTGCTCTGCGCTTCGCTGGTGAGAAACTGGAGAAGGATGCTTCGCAGTTCCGGACGGGCACTGGTGTTGGCCGGCGAAAGGGTCGCAAAGAGGTTCCGAAGGAAGTCGAAGGGCTGTGTCTTCATGGCTTCGGCGGCAAGGCACCCTGCCTCAGCAAAGGCCGGCCAGGCCCGCCGATCCGGCCGGTTGTCAAGGTCGTCCACGGATCCGGCCGAGATCTTGACCAGATATAGAGCATCCTTGATGGTGGTCCAATACCGTGTGGACTCGACTGAAGTTCTCCGTCCTAGGTAGTCATCCGGGGCCACACCTCCAGGGATGTTCTCTAGCTGCCAGTCAAAGTACTCCCGGAGCTTCAAAGCGATGAAGTCCATGGTGCGGGTCCTTGCGTCGGGTGCGACCAAAGGCGGAGGAGACTTAGCGAGGGTGTGCAGCTGGGCTCTGTAAGTGGCCAGACTGGGCCCTGGGGTGGTGGTCGCGGAACGGGCCTGGGAGCGATCCTGCGTGTGCTCTGCTGACAAGTCCGAGCTTGAGTGGGGTGTCTGGCATGTGCCATCTGGTAATGGAACCGGTGCGTTGGGGGCCATCCCAAGTTTCGGCAACTCGATGGCGGCAGTTGGCTGTCCAGGATTTGGATGACTGACAAGGTCCGAAATGCTGATGCTGCCTCTCTCAGGCGCCCGAGGAACCGGGCAAGGCAACACCGGAATGACCGGACTGACCGGCGTGGAATTTGCCGGCGATGTCCTTACGTCCTGCTTGATCGTCCTGGCACATCGTACAGTTTGGCGCAAGTCTTCCTGGCTAATGTTGCTGCTGGCGCCCGGACTCACAGGTAGCCGCGAGCCTTGTGCCCGTCGTGTGGCCCGTTCTTTCTCGTCGCCATTGGTATTCTTGAAGACATTCCACTCCCGAAAGCGCTTGTCATACATACGCTTGCTGTCGAGGGAATCAGTAATCCTGATTAGAGTCATTGTGAAGGCTAACCGGGTGAGAGGGCGGAGGTGAGGCGAGAATGGGCGGTCGACGACAGGATTGTAGTCGATTCTTGTACTTCATGGGACATCAAGCGATGGATACGGGAGGGGCATCCTCTCGGCGGAGAAGGGCTTGGATGACCCGAGCCATTGGTGGGACTGTTTGGCGTGGAAGAATTGTGCGGCGTTCGCTGCAGGCCCATACGAAGTACCTTGCATCGGGGTTTGGGGGACGGTTTTGACCAAGAAGAGCTAAGACAGGCATACCTTGCGGAGAAGCCATGGTGTCTTTTCATGATCTCGTTTACCCGCTTGAGCGGGTACTGTTTGTAGAGGTCGATGATGGTGTCGCGATGTCGGGCCCATTCCTTCGCCGAGGGGCCTTGCAGGGTCCGGCAATTCCGCTCTGGGCTTGACGTTGGGCGGCCATCCGTCATCGGCGCCGCCATGTGCGCCGGCGCGGGCGCAGTTCTCGGAAGGTCCTGGCCCGGCCAGGGAGGAACTGGTGCTGCATGGTTCTCGGGAAACATGATGCGGTGGTTAGGGCGGGACTAAACCCAGCAGCTTGTGTCTCACTGTCTCATGGTGGCCGCCGCTAAGTTGCGCGCCGCCCGGTGCGGAGCTGCGAGGAGCAAAAAAATGGAGTGGGCAGATGCAAGAAACCTGACAAAGCAATGTAATTCGATGACGCTGCGCACAATTCCTTATAGCCAGCTGCCTGCCCAGCAGGCCGTCGGGAAACTGCACGCCAAATCGGGAGGAATGCGGCACAGCAGGAAGAACCGTGCAGATGGCAAGCGCCCACGAGCTGGTGAAAATTTCTTGGCGAAATTGAGAGCCTGAGTCCGCAGAACGTAAGGTCATACCCACCCTTCGCACTTGCTCGCAAAGTTGCAAGTGAAGCCCGACAACAAGTAGAGGTGAAAACAAGAGGACTGGAATGCGATGGGTCTTCTTCACTTCATTTTGACAACGTGGAGATGAGTGAGAGTAAATTTTCAGTTTGCGGGTTTCCGCCTGCTGCCATGATGAGGTGAGGACAGCGCGATGCTCATGCTTAACTTACACAGAGGACTTCGTAGTTGCCAGTACTAATATATGTGACCCAGAACTGAAATGCAAGCAAACCCCCTGGTCGTGACTGCCAGACCCAAACGCCCAAGTTCGTGAGAACTAATGCACCTGCTATCTAAGGAATCGCCATGCCGCCAATCGCTGTGATGTCTATAATAGAAAAGCTATAAATGCCCCGGCCATCAGTCTAAAAGATCCTTGCCTTCGTTGTGATTTTTCACGGCGTCAAAGATAGCAACCGCGAGGGATAGTGTTCTAGAGAGGCAGGCAGTATTGTCAGTACGGTCCCGTGCAGCAGTGGGATGGCGGACAGGGTAGCTTCGCATTGCATCATTGGCCATTGCATGCTGGCGCCGAATCAACATACGCTTGAATTAATGCCCAGACGAGGGGTGCGATCAACGACTTGGAGTCGGCTGTCCTGGTGCCCAATGTGCCCGCGAGACCGACTCCGGCACCGGCCAGGAGCAGGTTGAGGACGCAGCCAAAGAATGTGACAACTTGCTTGCGCCAGTGTTGCTCGCCCTCGGTCAGCATGATTCTATTGGGCTCCATGCTTAAGAGAAGGGTAAAGATGGCGGCGTTTAGCACGGCTCCAATCGCCCCCTGTGAGAGTATGATTAGCTCGGTCCCGACCACACTCGGCCGGGGGGCAGAATGAAAAACTAGGTTCCTACCACGGCCAAGCACGTCAAGAGCAACCCGCGGACTGCAACGTCAAACGTGCCGAAGGTCCCGAGCCCGCCCAAAACTGCGAAGCGACAAGGGACAGAATCGCCAGAAGTCTGGAGACTTAGGCTTCTCCACTCGGCCATCCGCGTGCCCTTGTTGAGATTGTAGATGTAGCTTGTGCTTGCGGCGACAGTGAGACCGAGATGAGCTAGGATGGCCAACACGTGCGTCAACTTCCATCTGAAGTGCTTCGTTCTGTACATGTCGGAATGCGGGAGGGTCGGATGACGAGATACGGGATAGGAAGCCGAACGGGAGCGTGGCAAAGAATTCGGTAAAGCCAAGGGACGGGACGGCACGAAGCAGGGTTGGGGAATGCCACCGTTTATCAGTCGGCTTATTGATGGCTCTGCTGATCAATCGGACTAATGGGCACGGTAGGCTTGAACATCGAAATCCCATGGTATATATTCTAGAGCATGGACTGATTGCAAGGGCTCACCAGTCGATGATAAAGGCACGACACATTACTCAGATGCTCAGTCAGTTGGTCTGGACCAGAACGGCGGAGCAGCTGCTGACCATGTGCTCGCCATGGACCGCATCTGTTTTGCAGGTAAGTAAACATAGACGAGAGTTGTGACAACAGTCAGGCTGCCAGGCTGCCATGTTTGCCGGTCTGTGACCGCCACCCCCTAGTGATGGTGCCGCAACTTAGCTAGCCATTCATTGTGTCGGCAGTCGGTCGCACGACGAGCCACACTCCCCACTTCATGGCTTGATGAGTCGACGCCGTCGGTAAGGGGGCCGGGAGAGCCCAGGGGCAAACCCCTTGTTTGCGGGGAACGGTACTCAGAGCCGGGTAGAAGCTATCTCGGTGTGGGAAACGTCGAGAAGAAGGTGTGGCGGCGCAGTATACGACAGTCGGCAGGTTGTAACAGGTCCTGAATCCGATCTGAATTCTGGGGAACCAATCGGCTTCCGCGGTTGGGAGACAAGAGGACTACGCAGCTGCGCGGTGGATTTGTGCTGGGCGTTTTGTGCGGCACAATTTGCTATTTACCGAGCAAAGCATCTTCGAAGTCGCTGCCTGAACCCAATGATGAGGAATCCATCTGCAAGCCTCGATTACAAGAAAGGGCAGAGCACCGCTCAGGTGGCAGTCAAAGCCAATTAGGATGGATTGATTTGGCATCTTTCGAAGATTTCCACCGGGACGGGCAGCAGCCGGTGAGCAAGACCGCTAAAAAAGCGAGCCAAACGGATCCATGCATGTGCCCTAACTAACGTGAGCGGGCTTATTTACGGATACTGTTAGATAACAACTAAAAATGACCGAGAGAGCGCTCGAGAGGAGATCGTACCTTAACCGCGCAACCACCTGCCAAAATATCTCTTGGCTTACTGGTTGTGCAACATCTTGGGGCGGATGTGGACTTCGATACGTGAGCCACCTGAGGTTGATGTGTGGCACAGCCGGCAAGGACACGTGCAAGGTCCGCGATCAGAACCTTGCACAGCTGGCCGTAGGGCTGATGCCCTCCCCACATAGAACCCAAAGGCGCGCTTAATTTAGCGCGTGCAGCCCCCACCCTGTCACGAAACCGGTTTCCAAATTCCCAATCATCTGTGAGAGCGCCGTCCCAACGGTTCCAAGGCTTCTTCCAGAACACAACCCTGTCACACCGACACGGCGGCTCTGGGATTCTGCTGCCGTGTAACGAGTGACAACATTGAATTTGGGACGAGGACAATCCGACAACGGTATTGCCCTCCTCTAACCGATCTCCTCACAAAATTGTAGGGAAACACAACATCTTTCTCCTGCTTTCCTACGGCTTTGACCGCTCACGATTCGCTGGTGGCTGCTATGAGCGGAGTGCGCCCGAATTTGGTTACATTATCTACCTACCCTGGCCAACCTGCTGGGTGCTTCCGGTGGAGTGCCCTACATACCGTTCTATCCATTGATTCCATTGCGCACTTTCCGGTCATAGCAGCCGCGAAGAGCGTATTTCCGCAGTATCCGACTGTGAACTTCCAGAGTCCCTGACTCGCTGCTGCCGGAGGAGCACGCTAAGGGAAACACAGCTCCGGATCTGACCAAGCCGAGATATGTTCTGACGGACGGAAGCTAGCCGAGTCAGACTGGAAGCGAGATCCACGTGACAGAAACCCCCAATCATGGCAGAGGAAGCCCCGACTCGAAAAGCCGGAAAGTGGATACCGGGAAGAGGCCCGCCTCTGTTCTGCTGATCGCTGATACAATACGCGACGAGCGCCGTTGGCAGCCTCAGGTGCTGAGAAACGCACCTTGGTTGGGGGTTTTGGAATGGCGGCGGTTGCTTACGTTATACCTAGTTGGTTACTAATTCACTTCCAATCCAATACAGCTGCCTTTTGCTACTTACTCACTTGTGCCAGGCATACGGCGTCCTGAATGGCCATCTTGACTTGGAAGTTGGATGGACTTCAAAGTCCTGGGACCGCACTAGCGTACTAAGCAGCCTAGGCGAGCAGGCATCAAGGCAGGCATGATACCTGTACCTAGGTAGTCATGTTAGGTGAGGTCCTCTTCGACCCCAACTGACTCACTGCCACAGCCGCCGTCCGGGCCGGACAGAGAGTCTGGCATAGCCGCAAGGGATCCTCAGAATAGCGTCATGAAGAGCCTAGGGCGGATTACTCCAACACAAACTTTCGCTCCTTCAAACGGAATTGACCAACCAACTTCAAACTTGATCCCAGCATACTCCAGTTGCCAGAGCGACTGTTGTAGTCTGATGATGATGTCAGGCACCTGGTATTTGAAGGGGTTGAGGCCCCCTGTCCTCAACCTTGCTCCCCGACGCCTCAATCGAACAACCTTGGAGCTCTCCATACGACTCATGCAGCCATGCTAGCCGACACTCTGCTCGAGAAGCATATGCGCCTTGTGAGCGGTGCCGTCTTTGGTCGTCCCCGATACACCGGTCCCTCCCTTTCCCATACCAAGATCAATGAGTTCTGTCAGCGGCAGTGCAAGGGTTGCAGCGAGATCTGTGAGCTGCTGCGCTGGGGGGAAGTGCAGAGAAGACGAGACAGTGCCTATCAAGGTTGCTCGGCGCCTCGTCTGGTCCACAATAGCTATATCGAACTCGATTACTGTTCCGGCGTCTCTGCATGTGACACGTGCCGCACGATTCGTCGAGCTTTTCTCCTGGAACAAGTCACGTTGCAAGATGCCGAGCTCCTGGAGCATCCCAAAAATCAAGCACCTGTCCTCGCTATTCTGAACCTCTCCCCTTCCGGCGACAGTCTGTCATTCACCATCGGAGCACTCGAACACCCCCTGTTTTCCGCTACCGTCCATCTCAGCAGCAAACCGCCACCTCTGCCTCAACAAGATCCTACAAGACACGGTGCCAGGTTGCGCCCGAATCTCACAGAACTGCGCCGGGTCATCGATGATTGCCACCGCAACCATGAGTGTTCTTCAAGATACCGTTGGTCGCAACGGAACCCGACTTGGCTGATTCACATCGTATCTGACAGCCATATTCAACTGGTCGCGGGCCCGCGGGCGCCTGTCGATTACGTCGTATTAAGCTACTCGTGGGGAGACCCGGCGAGTATGCCCGCTTCCGAATGGGCAAGGATCAAAGGCGCCGGCACAAAGACAAAGGATGGTTATCCCGTCGACGAGCGGCGAAATCCATTTCCAATATGGGACTTACCGGAGACTATGCAGGATGCCATCGCCATCTCGGCATCGTTGGGGTTTTATTACATCTGGATCGACAACGTTTGCATCCCTAAGGGCACAAACTGGGATACGGAAGCATCCGTGATGCATGAGGTTTACGGCAACGCGGCATTCACGCTAGTCGCATCCTCCAGCACCAAAGCAACAGACCCCTTACTATACGACCGGCTGGCCTGGACCCATCGCAGCAAAGCCTGCAAGCTGCGCGGGCAGTGGCTACACAACACGCAGATGTCTCTGGACAGAGTTCGACGCGAGTCGCCCGTGTCACAGCGGGGGTGGACGTTGCAGGAAGAGCGCCTCTCTCCTAGGACCCTGTACTGGACCAGCCAGCGATGGTACTGGGTCTGTCCCGAGCGCCAAGTGACCGAGCTGAGCGAGCTGGGATTCCACTCTCCCACAACCGAGGGGCCAACGCAGATGAGCAGCTCGCCGCAATCCTTTCTAGAGCTCTGTCTTACGGGGGACGAGCAGCAGCTCCACGAGGAGTGGCTGGACATAGTCGAGGCCTACACCCCGCGGGATCTGGTCGAGCCGCGGGATCGATTCCTGGCCATCGCCGGCCTTGCTGTGCGATTTTACACCGCAAAGGCCGGAACGGGGGGTTCGGTCATCACGGAAGAATATCTGGCGGGCCTGTGGAGGGACAACTTTGCCAGGCATCTCTCCTGGTCCGTCGCAACGGCCGTCGACCCGCGGACCAACCTCCAACACATTGCTGCGTCGTGGTCATGGGCCTCGCTGCCCCTCCGTGTGCGCACGAGCACCAAACATGCCTTCCGGCCCTCCGAGCACTTCAAATTCCTGGCCGTCGAGCACACCCTCGCACCTCCATGTGGACCCATGCCACACACGGAGAAGGCAATCAAAGAAACCCCACTAAGCCGCGCCCAAGCCGTCGAGGAGCGCGGCAGGGCCATCAAGGTAGTCGAAGTGCAGGGCCGGTTCCGGCGGTTCATATCCTCGGACGCGCTGCACGTCTCTTGGGAGGCCATCGAGCGGAAGCGAGGCGGTTCCCGCACGAGCTTCGATTTTGTCGACTTTTCAGGGCAGCATATTTACGCGCGCAACCGGGCCGACGGCCGCATCGTGTCCAAAGACGCCCACAGCGGCGAGGTCGTCGGCCAGCTGGACTACCTCGTTCCGGACGAGCCGCCGATGGATAGGTTTACACCTTATGTCCAGGAGGGGCATGAAAAAGAGATTGTGTGCCTCGAGCTGGGACAGTCTGCTATGCTCTTGCTGGTGCCTAACCGCAGATGGGGTCAGCCAGAGTCGTTTAGGCGGGTTGGGGTGGCGGTTGGGTATGGGAATAGGAAGGGGTTCTTTTACGGGTGTGAGACGAAGAGGGTGCGGCTTGCTTAAATGGAGGGGTAAGTGGACGGGTGCTGGTCATCTGTTCTTGTATGAACATGGGGTCGTAACTTGTACCTGTAGAGTTTGTGTCTGCATTTTGGGTCGTGGGTAGAGGTGTTGGTCGGCATCAACAGGGCGAGCATGGCGAGGCGATTTCTTCTTTTGAACGGCATTTCCCCTTCTAGCGAGTCTACAACCCTCGCCCTGTTTATCTACATTATTGTACACCACCACTATGATGATCTCAGGGTTGATTTGTCGCCTTTAACAGTCTCTATTTGGGGCCAATTATGGTGGACACCTAAGGTATTTTACTAGTCTATATTGCCAGGATTCGTAGACGGATATGCGAATAGAGTATACAAACGATGAATTGGTAAAAATACAACAGAAGAGAACTTCAAGTTGCTCCTGGTCATATCTTAATCCCTCGATCTGCCTAAAGAAAGCGCTTATACCTGGGACACCATAATCAAGCATCTGCTCGAACTGGATGCCTTACTACTTACTAGCATGTCAAATCCGTAAAGGGGCCGGACCTCCCTTGCTACTCTTTAAGATAGACCTTGAGAACTCTCAGGCTTCAGATTTCACTGATCACTCCAGTCTAAGTGACAGAACAACACTCGGGTTGAACCCCCTATTCTACCTTCAATGCTTTACTGCCCCTTCATCGCATGAAGGCTTCACGAGCCTTCCTTGAACATATACCTCCAGAATATTCCTGTCATCGCCCGTCATAACAAACTTTTCAAACACCGTCTCCAAACTGTCGTGCTCCTCCACCATGGTCATGATCCCCTGGTCACCCCCCTGGGTGCCGACCACCAGGGCATCGAAATCCTTGCCAACAACGAAATTTCCAACCCCGTCCTCCAGCGAACACACCTGCGCGCCGCCCAGGGTAGCCAGACAAAAAACCTCTGCGATTCTCAGACCCTTATCTTGTCCTTTACTCATAACCTCGCGCGCATGGCTGGCAATCATCGCCTGGCGCATAGCATCAAGGATGCTACTCGAGAACCCCCCGCCACTATCCGTGCCCAAACCGACCTTGATCCCTCTCCGCAGGAACTCCCTCACAGGAGCAGCCATAAACCCGCCGCCGACGGTCATGTTTGACACGGGACAGTGCGCGACGCCGCAGCCCAGCGCCCGCAGCCGCTCCATCTCATACTCGGTCACATAGCAGCAGTGAGCCAGAATAGACCGCGGACCCAGCAAGCCAAAATGCTCATATAAATCCGCCTCAGAATCAAACTGCGGAAACAGCCCCCTCGTGGCCTGCATTTCCTGCTCGGCCTCGTTAAAGTGCGTCTGGATAGGCAAATCCGGTTCCCTTGCCGCAATACGGCCCAGCCCGCGCAGCAGCTCGTCGTCGCACGAGATGGCGAAGCGCGGGGTGAGCACCGGCCGGACGAGCTGACCGCCGGGATCAGCGGAGCGGATGTGGGCGATGCACTCCTCGGTAACCCTTAGGCTCTGCTCAACGGAGGCGTCACGATAAAAGTCCGGCGCGTTGCGCGACATGTTGCACTTGCCCACCAGCGCGCGCTGGCCCTTTTCCAAGCAAATATCGGCCAGGATGCGCGTCGCCTCGCCGTGGACAGAGCCGTAGTAGGACGCCGTAGTGACGCCCTGGCGCAGGAATCCGTCGACGCAGGAGGCATAGATGCGGCGAGCGCAGGCCGGGTCCTGGAAGCGGGCCTCGTTGGGAAAGGTGATGGTGTCCAACCAGTCGAGGATGTGCATGCCCTGTCCCAGCCCGCGCTGGGCCCATTGCGGCGCGTGGTTGTGCGTGTCGATGAAGCCGGGGATGAGAAAGCGGCCCGGGCCAAGGACGTTGATCTTGATCCCTGGGAAGTTTAGGCGGTCGAGAATATGGCGGGCCTCGTTGGGGTTAACATCTTTGAGCAGTGATGTGATCTTGCCCTCGCCATTGACGACGAGCAGCGCGCAGGGGAGAATCTCCAGCTCCGAGATAGAGAGAGAATGGATGATGGGTGCAAGAAAGGCCGTGGGTTGAACCATGGTGTTGGCAGAGCTTGCTTTATTGATATTCTATCTTCTCATGCAAAGATTCATTGCAATGCAAATGGTTGAACAGAGAGTGAAGCGGGGCAGGAGCGATAGAATGGATTACTGTGGGCGCAACTTGTAGCTTCCTCAGCTTCCTGCATGACTGCATTCGCCAACATCTCACTGCCTGTACTGGAGCAAACGAAGTTCGCAAAGCCCAGAGAACATACAATGACGCAAACATTCACCCTTGCTCAAACACGTCTTGGGTCCTCGACCGAATCATCTCCCATACTTGGCGATCAGCTTCCGTAAAATCGACATCGCGCTGCCCCGATACCCCCCTCCAAACAGGGCATAATGGTTCAGATAGTGATAGCTGCAGAGCCAGTAAGTCAGCAATCCTTCATCACAATATACAAGGAATAGGTCAGTAGGGAGGTAGGCAGAACTCACAGCTCATAGAGCAGCATCCTGTCCTCCCACTCATGCGCGGGCTCCGTCTTGGGCACCAACTTCTCATACTCCCTCCAAAACTCCTTCCCAAACCCCCCAAACATGCGCATAATTCCAGACTCATACTCCGAATGCCCATACACCGATGACGGGTCAAAAACCACCTCCTCCACCCCCCCTTTTCCCCCGATCCTCGCCCGTCCATGATTCCCACTCCACAAATCCCCATGCACCACGACCGGCACGACCCCCTTCAAATGCCCATCACCCAACAGCCTCGGCACCACGACACTAGCAACCTTGTCCACCGCCTCAACCAGCTCCTCGTCCGCCCCCGCGCTATGATTATTCCTCAACGCCTCGCGCAGGATTGCCCTCAGGCGATGGTTTGCAAAAAACTCGGCCCACGACTCGGTGAAGTTATTCTCCTGGCGCGTGGCGCCGCAGCATGTCGGCACGGGAAAGCCAAACACAGGCTTGTCAAAACCTGGCGGTACCGGCGCCGGCGTCGTGTGCAGACGGGCCAGCTTGGCCGCGAGCGACAAGCCCGTTCCGCTACTTCCACTTCCACTACCAGAAGAGGATGATGAGGAGGCGGTGAGGTCGAGAAAGTCAGTCACAAGAAAGAATTTCCCCGGCGACGAGCGCATGGCGCCGTGGGCGTGCGCGCGCGGGCAGAAATGGTAGTCCGGCACGGCCGAGTGGATGGCGTTTAATGAGTGGTATTCGCATGTTGTCAAGTTGGCATGTTGGCAAGAGCTTCTTGGTTTCATCAATTGAGTGAAAGGGGGTTCAAGGTTGTGACCTACCTCGGAACATGACTTCGGCGTTGGGGCCAAAGCCAACCTTGACAAAGTAGGTCAGGTCTTCGCCGTCCCGGGCCGCTACCAGCTTGTAGGTCGACGAGAAGCCCGAGCTGCCGTGCGAGACCAGCTTGGAGCTGGTCGGCTCGAGACCCAGGGCCTCGAGGATGGCTGGGTCGACGTTGGGGAGCATGGTTGTTTATCACTTTTTTACTGAGAAGGCGACGAAGTCGGTACACTGGACGAAGTATGTAGGTACTCTTGTAGGCACTCGGGATGTGAAATGACGTCAGTTGATAATTCGATGCTCTCGATCTTGTCCCAGACTCCCACAAGAATTGAAGGATCATACGAGTTGCGCTGGTGTCCCAACTTGAACCTAATCAGATATCTTATGTGATGCGATCAGATCGTGAGGTATATTTCCAGCCAACATGCAAGTGGTTGGGTAGTGTAAAGTGGCAGGAGCCACTGCATTGTTTTCTTGTATTTATTGTGGAGTTGGGATCAAGGGGGAGCGCACCTTTGCTACGGGGGCAGTGTGCCGCATATATAACCCCCACCCTTACTTCTGTGGCCCACTAAATCCACGCCCACCACCTACCAGGCTTACTCCACACCTATATTCACCCACCCACTAAAACATCGAATTGGCTACAGTAGCCCAATTCCTTCAATTCCATAGTGATATTCAGAGCGGATTAAATTCTTTAAGTTCAATATGCGATGAAGAAAGGTAGGCGTTGTAGGGCGACGGCGAGGTTCAATTTGCTAGGCGACGCTCAACGCCCCAGCGACGGCGACGTACATACAACACAGTACAACGCCCTAGCGATAGCAACGCTCAACGCCTGTAGGGCAGACAGAGGGTTAATCGCAGCGGTAGAGTCGTCAAACCTAGGTACCTAGAGGTTAGGAACCTAAGATTGAATCAAGGTAAGTATAGGTCACACAAAGGGTCTATAATTAAACCGTTGTTGATTTGCTTGAATCTGAAGATTACTGCGTTTTGGAGCAATTGAGCCACTACAGCTACAGCAATTCAGCGATGTAGCGATGGGTGATCCTGGCACGGTGGGCGTGGACGTAACCGTAAAAAGATCAAGGGTTAGGGATATATGTGGCACACTGCCCCCGTAGCAAAGGTGCACTGCCCCCCGATCCCAACTCTTATTGTGGTTCGCGGGGCACCCTGGAACTTGAACCTTTAGGCCACTTCCAACCACAGAATATACTACCCATTCTTCCCAGCGTTTTCCAGTAGGTCGTCGAGGCTGGCCCGGGCAAGAAACTTGGGGTAGGAGAGACCGGAGAGGGGCTCGATTAAGGTAAGTGCCTACTAGGTCACTGTCTTCACGCACACCTACGCACATTCCTCACCTGAAATTCCCTATTATCGAAGCCTTTATGCCCCTGACTTTCATGCGAGTCTAATCATTATGGGGAATCAACTAAACTTATCAGTATTTATGTCATGGCTCATCCAAACTCAAGTCTATTGACTCTATTCGCTACTGCTACTTAGCTGCATCTTCATGCTGCAGTGGGCTCTCTCCTCATTTCCTGCTCCGTCGAGGTTGTCAGAGAACTACTAGTATATCTGGGAGATCTCGGCATGCTTGCGCTTCTTCCCCCGAGGCAGGCTGCTATTGGCGGCGGCACCCTCGGCCTCAGGAGCCAAGGTGCGAGTCGCATCCTGAGAAGCAGCCGCCGAGGGCTGTGGCCCCTCCCCCTTTCCAGTGCTGGCCGCTACAGGGGAAGCGTTGCCCGGATTGGCATCGCGCTGCGAGTCAGCAGTCGAAGAGGTAGAGCTCTGCTGTCCCATGGTTGCTATAGATAGGTTGGTTAGTTTTGCTTTAGAAGGTAAAGTGGATAGGATGGGCGACTTGGTGTTTGTTGTCGTCACGAGTGCGGACGCCGAGCAGTTCGTGCGGCTCGGCTTATCCGTCTTGAAGTGATACTGCCGAGAGGTGAATGAGAAGTGGATAGGAATGGTCTGGATATGCTTTTTATAAGCTGTATGATATTTACCATTCTCCTGTTCTAGGTTGAATACAGTCTATGTCTTCCATAACAACCGCTATTCGAGTACTAACAGGTAGGTAGTATTCATGAGAACTATGGGAATGTTTCGTAAAGTAATGGGCTTTTCTGGCTGTTCCACACATCTGGTAAGGACTGTTTTCAGATAGCTCGACTGGTACAGTACAATACACCCGCCGGGAGTGTATCCAACACCACCACGACGGCAAATAGGGGTATCTTACAACTAAATGCTCAAGTCTAGGTATCGCCAGCTTGCTCGACGAACCTGACAATCGGAAACATTGACAGGGGTGAAACACTCCTACCAGTACAAGGTATCGATCAAGGTACAGTACATTGCATAGGGCTTTAGTTAGCGGATAGAGAATGGCTTCTGGCATGCCAAAGAGTCGGAGCCATTCATTTCCCATTTCCAGCGCCTCTCTGCCTTAGGTATGTAAATGGGAAGGTCGACTCCGACTTCCCGTCTTCGCCCACAGAGGAAGCATTTCGAGTCCTAACCTGACCATTGGCCAGATTGGGCACCTTGGATTAGGGTTACTTCCAATTGTACGTCAGTCCTTTGCCCACAGCACTGTTTAAATCGGTCACATTGACCGTCCTTTACCCCATTTGCAGTTCCCGGCTATCTACTATTTGTCCATGGTGTCGTCGCCCGTCAGCTATCCCTTCCCTTCGTTTTCGTTTATAATATAGGTATTGGATATGCTTGGCGCCGCCGACTCTCCGGCATTCGACTCCCATCGTCTGACTTTGTCTCTGTCTCATGGCATTCGCTATGCCCAGGCAGACAGTCTTGGGCAACTAACTTGCAATGGACCAGACGGACCCAGAAGAGTTCAAAAACATGCCAACTGGATGACCGCCGTCAGCTGGGATATGGCGAAGAGCTGCTTTCTGGACTCTGGGACACAGCGGCAGGCCTCAAAGGAAGCCCTTTGGCTGAAATGTGAGCTGGCGTCTCCATCGTCCCATCGTGGCGAATCAGCATAGACGGAAAGCGAATGTCAACCTGGAAGACCGTTAGAGCCGTCGCACTGCTTGGGAGCAGGAAGACTTTGAATTCCTGATTGTTGGTAGGATGTTACTCACGTCATTAGCAATATGGGCATACTTCAACCCAATCTTATCAGCAATGAACCTGAGCCTGCCCTTTGCCCATGCCCGCTGTTCAGCACTCGAAATGTCGTGGTTCTTGACGCACGTCAGCGCCCACAACAGAAACAGGGACGGCAGGGCCTTGCAGGGTCCCTCCTGGCCACAGGCAAATCCTGGTGCTGGCCCCCGTTCATGGACCATCAGCTCTTTTCGCCTCAAATGCCAACCGAAATGGTAAGGCACTGAGGCAATGATATCAGAGATGGGGCCCTCACAAACACGCCTGAAGCTCTCGAACTCGGGGACTGTGCGGTAGTCGATTGGGAAGCACATCCACGCCGTGATCCGGATGTTCAAAGAGGCAAGGATGATGCGGGACATTCTACCCAAATTCCAGGCACTAGCCGTCAGAAAGTCCGAGTAGACGTCGACACGGCCCGGAAAGACCTCGATGTCGCCGTAGTCCTTCCCCTCTAGAAGCCCAACCTCTTCGTCCCCCAGCCAGCACAGCATTTTGGGGCGATATTTGTCTGGGACTGAGTCCAACCACTTCGCAATGCCATCGTCTATTGCTTGCGCCCGCCTTGCCAGCTTACGCATCTGCTCTAGGGTTTCCGGTGACCGCGACGTGGTGATGATGAGTCTGGATACCTCTGCGCGAATCTCGACAAACGCCAGAGCGAAGCGCTGAAAGGTTGCAAAGAGAGAATCAGTATCGCCGTACGACATCCACCAGTCGGCGCCAAACGGCACTGGCTCGAGAGACGACAGAGCTCGAACGACCTGCGATATGTAAGCACAAAGGGGCGGTCCAGAGGGCAGAGGGAGATTTACCAGATGGTGCCGCACATCAGAGAAGAGCAGATAACCTATCCTGGTTTGGCATATCTTCTCGCGGCCCCGTTTGCAGACAAGTTGCACGGCGCCATCAATATGCGAACGCCACGCTGGTACGTCGTCTGGTTTGATAGCCGTGATACTCTACATAACGGACAGATGTAAGCATACTATGCTCATAACCCAGGGGCGGCTGGCAGACCCAGTGGTCGGACGGACCTCATATAAGCATAACATGAGTATGGCGGCTAGAGTAGCATCAGTCCCAGCTACTTCGGGATGACTCAGTGCCCTGCGCGTCTTACACAGGGCCTGAGTGTAATACTTCCTAGACAGCTGCGCGAGGTCGATGCTCTCCGACTTGGCGCAATTGCCAAGCAGAGCAAAGGCGCAGGCATGGAAAGCGTGTCGCAATGCGGTGTCGGGACGTTCCGACTTAATCAGGGGAAGAAGATACTCCATGAAACCGGGCGAACTGGCGCCCATTTGAAGCGGCACCATGATGAAGTTGGAGGCGAAGTAACAGTGCGCCCTCTCTAGGACGGGCACCGCTAAGACGGGCGACGGAGTCGGCTCCGAAGACAGCGGAACTAGCTGTTGGTGCAAACTGCCGGCAGCCCTGCTGCGCAACCGGCGCACCGTTGATACCGTCTGGTCGCGGTGGACAATTTCGAACTCGGGTCTGTAACCGCCACACACTCTCTTGGACTTTTCGCATCGCTTGCATGTCGGCTTGCCTTCGTCGCACTAGTATCATGCAGAGTAGCGGTCGGTATATGCTGGTAGTAAACTAAGGTACTAGTACCTAGTTGGCTGGCCGGCTGGCCGGCTGCCCGGGAGAACGGCATGGCTGGCATGGAACCCACCTTGATCCGCCGCGCGCGGCAGGTTCGGCAACCCCGAGAAGGCTTCCCGCCGTAGACCATCTCGGCGTCGACACATGAACGAGGAAGAAGTCGACGAGGGTTCTTTGGCGTCGGCGGCACGGAGAAACAAGTCAAAAGCCGTTCCTGTTTCATCAATGCTCGGAAAGGAGGGACTGTCGCAGACACCCAGCAGTCCGTGAGCCAGTCCGTTCCCTAAAGTACCCGTCCAAGCATCCCCGGCACAGGCCTCTGCCGGGCTTGGCCAGGGTGCTAGCGCCCCCCTTGGAGAACCCCACTTTCCGAGGGCCGAAACCAATCATCGCCTGAAGACATTTTCAAGGCACCCTGCTGCTGTCAGTACAAGTACAAACGTTTTCCATCCATGGTCATGTTTGCCGTTGTCGGAGATGGCGTCGATGTGCATCTCAAGGTATCCTTGGATGAATAAAGGTGCAATTACTTTGTCCTGGTGAACTTCTAGCGTTGGATTCTCTGCAGGTTAACGCTACCATCGCTTCCAGCCCCCTTCTCATCTTCTGCCACTGGTTCTGCCTGAATAGTGGATATACTCAGTGTAATTATGTCTCACTCGAGTTGTTGTTGGTGTCGGACTCTGCCGAGTCTTCGTCATCCCAGAAGTCCGTGTCAATATCTTCCTCAGGACCGTCTTCCTGGGCGTCTTCGCCATCATCATCCTCGTCGTCGGTAGTAGGAGGGGAATCCATTCCGGGCGCCTAGGCCGAACCTTGTACCCTCTTTTCCTGGATCCGAGAATCAAAGAAACGGCGATCAAAAGCTTTGAAGTCAAAGACTCCGGCGAATTGCTCCCGGATCCGCGCCAGCTGGTTCTGGCCGTACTGAGTGCGTTCGGGTGTCGAATCAACCCGAGTACGGACGAACAGAATCCAAAAATCGGCGACAGGCTGGAGGGAAGCCAGATCTGGAATCTGCTGCGACGGCGACTGGTTGGAATCTGGCGACTGGTTGAAATCTAAAGACAGTGCATATGTGCGTGTCAGGGCAAATTCCACGTCGTTGAGCCACCACTGGTACGACTCGTCGACCAGGTCCGATTTGACTCTGTAGACGATACAGTTAGGAACGCAGTCCGGTTTTTGTCATGCAAGTCATGTTGAAGTGACGACAAACTTGAACCCATTCTCTGCCAAGATCTGTTCTATCCTGCTGTCGCTGATCTCGAGGATCCTGCGTTGAATGATGAACGGAGGGATCCGGCTGCTTGGGGGGTCAGGCAGCTCCGTCCACCGCAGCACACGCGACTTTCCGGGCGCAATGGCGACGGCTTCTCCCGTGCCAGCCTTGCTGATCACCTCGTCTGTGATTTTGGTGTGCACCTGCAAAGTGGCGGGCTGCTTGGCAAGAATTTGATGCAGCTCTTGCCAGAGGGGTCCGTTCGGCGGGCGTTCTTTCTGAAGCTCTTTGGCTTTCGGAAATCCCTTGACGGCCAGGTCTTGGGGCTCATAGTGCTGGATGCGGTCAAACAGGTGGCGCTCTCGCATTTCGGTGAAGCCGCCGACGAGGGTCCGGGCTTTGACCATGTCGGCGCCAGCCACCACAGCGGCCATGAAGATGTCGTGGGGCATATTGTCTGCGGCTGGCGGAACAATACTTTGTATGATGTCTGATGGAAGGAATATGATGTCTTTTTGACTCGAAGATGCCTGGGGACGTTAGTCAAGGTATTCCCTTGGTTCTCGGACGATGGTGGTTGCCGGTCGACACTCGACAGGCTAACGTTAGGTAGGTGCGAGCCAGCGCTAAATTCAGGTACGGATACCACCGGTAAGAGTGCTTTGAAGACACAGGTCCCCACGCGCTTCCAGTAAAATTACCTGAGTCTTATTTGCTGCTTCTCAAATACGGTTGGAGCTTTGATTATCCTCATGTCCAATTTGGGACCACTAAGGACCAGAAATAAAGCTCAACGTCTTTGGCGCCGATGTTCGGGTCTCGTGAAGCAAGGCTCGGAGCGTGTCGCGCATGTCCGTTGAAGAATGGAAGCTCCGTGGGGCCTCCCGAGCCAACCCCCCGTGAACACAGTTGTATACAGTACAAACACAGAGTGGCCCTCGATGCCGGCACACCTTCAAGTTTTCGCTGTGTTCGACTTGAAGTTCACTAAGGTACGAAGCCCAAGTTTGCCTACAAGGGACCTTGAAGAGGAAAGCAGAAGAGCGCAAAGGACAGTTGGGGAGGAAGGTACCGGTATCATTGAGGTGAAGATGTGTAAACTCTCAACTCAATCTAACCCGAATAGGTATTATGATACCACATCTCAAACCCACTGTTGTTCAGGACTCAGAGCTGTAAAGTGTACACACAATAAATGGACTTAAGAGCGTTGCACCCGTATGTACAAATATTGAACCATGCTCTGCTACTTCACTAATGAAGGTTAGGATAATACGGTCTTGACGTTGGTGACTGGAGCATCACAGCATCAGTTGAGAGACCAAATGACGGCGTGATAGCCATTTCGAATTTCGAAGGAGCTTGATGATCGGCCAAGAGAATGCTGTTGGTTCTATTACCCTCGATAAGTTATTGCGTTCTATGTGTGACTGGAAATGGCCACATGTGTAGGCCGACATCTCAGGCGGGCGGCACGAGATCGTGGAAAGCATCATATGACTATGATCTTGATGTGGGATTCGATGCTGGAAGAGGATGGTGAATACAGCATGGAAAACATCAGCAAAAAAAGGGAGTAAGAGAAAAGATAACAGAGAGAGAATAATTTTATAGGTTCATGGACTCAGAACAATCAGAACGGAGAGATTACAATAACATACTTGTAGAGAGAGAGCAAAAGCTGTTAGGAGTCCCAGAACGAATTAAACCGAAAACGAAGCTGCGGTCGACGACGTCATGTCCTGACGAACCGCGATTCAGGCAGCTACTGTGTGGTTTACATTCACATACTGTCTGTGCTAACCTAGGTAGGCCTAGCGCAACCCCAGGTGACCCGCGGCTTCTGGCCACTGGCCAGTTTCGGGGAACGTTTGCAGCGGCGTGCCACAAGCCCATCGCTATCTTAGCGCACCGGAAATTGCAAACGCTCCTACCTACTGTATCTGTAACATGGCATGTTCGTTGCACCGAACGACAACTTCGCCATAGCTTCAACTAGCTTCAAACCCCCTCGCTGCAGGGCCACACGCGACCACGATGAACGGCCATTTTGCCGCGGTCGGCGGCAACGGGCCGATGGCGAAGCAGTACGAGCATGGCATCCAGGTCATCGACGAGGAGAAGGCCTTCAACGCCAATCTCTCCGACTATCTGGCTGAGACGCACATCGCTGAGGCTGGCTTCAACTACCACCTGATCTCCGTGTTTGGGTCGCAATCGACGGGGAAGTCGACCCTGCTCAACCACCTGTTCGGCACCGAGTTCAGCGTCATGTCCGAGACGGAGCGCCGCCAGACGACCAAGGGAATATGGATGTCCAAGAACAAGAAGGAGAGCGCAGACGGTGGCACAGCCAAGATGGCCGACAACATCCTCGTCATGGATGTCGAAGGCACCGACGGTCGTGAGCGCGGGGAGGATCAGGACTTTGAGCGCAAAAGCGCCCTCTTTGCCCTTGCCACGAGCGAGGTTCTGATTGTCAATATCTGGGAACATCAGGTCGGTCTGTACCAGGGCGCAAACATGGGTCTGCTCAAGACTGTCTTCGAGGTCAACCTGCAGCTATTCCTGAAGGACAAGCAGTGAGTTTCTCGGTTCCCTCGATCTGCGTCCCTCGTTTGCCGTGCAGAGATCTAACCACTGGCACTCAGGTCGCAAACCCGTTCTCTACTCTTCTTCGTCATCCGCGACCACATCGGAAACACCCCCTTGGCCAATCTGCGAAACACACTCATTCAAGATCTAACCCGGATCTGGTCATCCATCTCCAAACCGCAGGGTCTTGAGAATTCCAAGATTGAGGACTACTTTGACTTTGCTTTCGCAGCGCTACCACACAAGATCCTTCAACCGGAAAAGTTTCTAGCCGAGGTTGACAAGCTCGGTTCTCGCTTCACGGCCGGCCACCGTTCCACAAAGGACCAGGAATTCGTGGGTGGCGTGTTCCTGCCCGAATATCACAGGAGGATACCCGCCGACGGCTTGTCAGTCTATACGGAGGGCGTGTGGGACCAGATCGTGAACAACAAGGATCTCGATCTGCCGACCCAGCAGGAGCTCCTGGCCCAGTTCCGCTGCGACGAAATCTCTCGCGAGGTCATGGTAGCATTCGACGCAGCTATTGTGCCGCTTGAGGAGCAGCAGGCAGAAGCCACGCGCCTTGGGAACCCGTCCGTCATAGCCGACCTGGGACAAGCCGGCGCCGGGGCCCGTGAGAAGTGCCTCAAGACGTTCGAGACGCAAGCCAGCAGATACCACAAGGGCGTGTATACCGTGAAGCGCGGCGAACTTGAGAGCAAGATCGACACCAGGCTCAAGGCGCTGTACCAAGGCCAGCTCTCGGCGGCGCACAAGGCGGGCGTCGCCGCTTTCAGCGAGGCCGTCACGGGCGCGGTAAAGGCCGGCCAGAAAGCGGGCGGCTCGTACGAATTTGCCGAGATTGTGGAGAAACAAAAGAAGAAGACGCTGGAGATCTTCAAGAAGGAGGCACAGAGCCTGCTCATCCAAGGTGTGGCTTGGACCAATTTCAAACCGCAGTACCGCTTGTTCGAGAAGGAGCTCGATGATGTTAGCGCGCGGCTACGCAAAGAGGAGATGCGGCGGTTGGCCATCCGGGTCGAGAGGTGGGTCAAGTCACGTCTTGGCGATGCCATCGGTCTCGAGTTCAACAAACTCGGGTCCGGCAGGGGCGGATCCGGCGCGCCGGAGACTGGCGAGAAACCGGCAACCGACAAGGACTTGTGGGACCGCGTCTGGAACGCCTTCATTGGCATTGTCCGGGAGGCCGAAACGCGGTTTGTCGACAGGGCCAAGAGCTTTGACGCAAGCGACGACGAGGTCGAGGTCGGGCTTTGGCGGCTCCGGCGCAAGAGCTGGGTGGCCCTCAGAGAGCGGATTGAAGAGGAGGTCATGGAGAGCAACATCCTCATGAAGCTCCGCGAAAACTTTGAGGACAAGTTCCGTTATGACGAAGAGGGCGTTCCCAGGATCTGGCGACCGACTGACGACATTGAGGGGGTCTACACTAAAGCCCGCGAGTCCACGCTTGGATTGATCCCTGTTCTGTCCAGATTCAGGCTGTCGGAGACGTATGCCCCCCCTGACCTGCCGGAATTCATTGGCCCTCAGCCTGCTGGTGTGGAACCCGAGGATGAGGAGGATCTTCCTCCCATCGGGGGCGTGGACGAAGAGGAGGGCAAGAGCCTCGAAGAGGAGATGACGGTTCTGAGCGAAAGCAAACGACAGGACCTGGTGGTCAGGTTCAAGAAGATGGCCGACGGGGTGTATGTGGAAGCCAAGCGGAGCGCAATTGGCGGCATCACGCAGGTGCCCCTGTACTTTTATGTTGTCCTGCTTGTCCTCGGCTGGAACGAGATTGTCATGGGTAAGCTGCTCCGGTTGTGTTGAGTGTCAAGTGTTTTCCCAACTGACATATCCTAGTCTTGCGTAACCCCATCCTGTTCATGCTCATCCTGATCATGGGCGGCGGAACCTATGTGGCATACACGCTCAATCTTCTCGGTCCGATGATGCAAATGGCAAACGCGGCATCCAACCAGGCTGTCGAGATTGGCAAGGGGAAGCTCCGAGAGTTCCTAGAGAATAATGAGACGGTCAGACAAGCCATCGCAGTGCCGGCCAGGCAACTGGCGGACGGCGGCATCAACCTGGACAGACTGGATAGCCGAGGAAAGAGGGCACAACAGGCTGACGACGAGGATGATATCTAGACGTACAGAGAGCACTTTGTGGCGCATTGCATGGGTGGATTAAACATGTTTATACAGGTTGCGTTTCGATACTGGATTGAATGCTAAGGCGGCAGCTCGCACACCGAGTATGGTTACTATGATGTCCAACCCCTCGAACGCCATGCCAACGTCAAACAGGTATTATTACAGTTCCAGGGCCAAATTTTCGACGGGGTCAGAAAGCTTCCAGCCCGGCTGGAGTGCCAAACCATGTCCCCAGTTCGTCAACGTCCTTCTCTTGATCCTTTGCAACGAAAAAGTCGGTCAGTCGATGGGTATCGTTGTTGTCTTCCTCGACCGGCCACTCTACTTTGACGCCGCCGCCCTTGCCTGGGGCTGCCTCCAGCATGTCCTTGGAGGTCCCCCAACTGAACCTGCACTCCGGGCCCCAGCCAAAGATGGGGTGCATGTTGCCCTTTAGCCAGGCGACGCATCGCGCATCAGACGGATACCCGGATCCCCAGGCCATTTCTTCTTCCTTTTCCCCTTCTTCGCCCCCCTCCCTACCCTCAGCACTCGCCATTCTTCCCCTCCCCCTCCCCTTCGCCTCCTTCCACAACGTTTCTAGCGCCGCGTCGCGCGTGACCTTTGCGCACACGCTAGCCGCGCTGACGCACGGGTATAGACTATCCGCCTTTTTGGCAACGGTGATCCTGGCCGCAGGGAAGAACCGCTCAAGCTTCTTCTGGTAAACCGCTGGCTGCCCGACCGTGTCGACATATATTTCCTGAATGTTCACCCCCCGAGCATACACCCCCTGGATCAGCGCCACCGTCGCGTCCATGGCCTGCGCGTTCAGGTTGTATGCGCCCGCGCTGTTGGGGCGGAGCATCCCCGCGGATATGTCCCGTGCTGAGAGAGCTGACACCGCCCAGCCGCAGGAGGTGTAGAGGTCGCTGGTTGGGGTGCAGAGGGTTTCCATCAGGGCCGAGCGGGTGCTGGGAGTGAGCACTTTGCTGTCATCAAAGTGGTGGGTGGTGCGCAAAAGAGGGTCGGAGAGTGAGAGCGGGAGGAAGAAGACTCCGTAGACCATGGGACCGAGAACGGGGCCGCGACCGGCTTCGTCTACGCCTAAAGCGCATGGCGGGCCGGGGGTTTGCGGTGAGGAGGGTGTTGGGAGGAGGGAGGCGGGGATGGGTGAGAAGTATGTGTATGAGTCTCCTGCGAGGAGGGCGCTTTCGTTGATGGAGGGCGGGATGAAGACGTTGGAGGGCGGAGTTTCGAGAGCGATGTCCTCGGCTGGTGGTTGCGAGTCTTCCATGTTGGATTGTTGAGTGTCTTGACGAGATGGTTTCGTCCAGGTTCTTCAACGTCAGTCTTTCTTCGTTTTTTCCCTTTTTGTCTTCTGTTCAAGGTCGGTCATGCATTCTCAGTTTGAAAAGCCCACCAGATTCCATTATCTGTACTGTAGCATGTACTTGTACATGCACAGTGGGCAAATAGCAAGCTCGGCAAGCTCGACGCGTCGAGGTGCGCACCGCGTCACTAGCGAATCAGAATTGGCAGACTTGTCAACTGCTTAATGGCGTGGGGCAGACCAAATCCCCAGCACACGCTGCAAATGGCGTACTGGATCCGTCTAAACATGCAGCGACTGCCTCCTGAACCAAGTAAACAACAAAACCTCCATTGCACGCCTTCGCAGGTCGCCAAACCCGCGCATTCCCGACCCGCTCTACCTCGCTATCGGATATCTTCGACGCGATTCAGTCCTTAATTGCTTGTGTCCGTACGCGGTGTCGCATTACTCTCTCCTTGTCTAGAACCTCCCAAAGCAACGAAAATGGCGCCCGCGCCTCGAGCGTCGCTGGCGCCTCGGCGCACCACGCAAGCCGAACATATCTATGAACTGGGCGTGGTTGGGCGGTACGTCAGTCTGCGCGTCCATATGAGATGGCCAGCAGAACGTGGGAGGATACTGACTTGAGTCGCAGAAAAACTGGTGTAACTGTTCCCGACTCGGGTGTTCGCGACGAACATGGCATGGAGCCGCTCGAGAACCTGTTCTCGTCGCCGGGTAAATCAGACCAGAGCGAGGAACGAGACGACGCGCCTTCAGAGGAGGATGACGGGAACGGAGAAGCCCCCATGGACATCACTACCAGTATGCGGCCCCCGCCGAGCAGGTTTGTCTCGCCGCGCATAAACAGATGCTGACCTGCGGCTACAGCATCGGGATTTGGTCCGGCCGCGCTACTCAACGGCCATGGGAATAGGCTGCCCATGCCGTTACCGCGCGTTCGGTCGCCAGTCAAGACGCTGCTCAAGTCCCCGGCCCAACGAAACCGGCTCCTTGCGCGCAACTCGTCATCGCCCGCGCGCGGCGCACTCGTCCGAGACGGTGCCGAGAAGTCCAGCAGCCAGCCAGTACACGACCAAGCCGCATCAAAACGCCGTCTCGACTTTAGGAGCGTTGAGACGGGCGGTCCGCACTCGTTGTCGCAACCGACCCGGGGGCTCGCGACTAGCCACCGCTTGCAGCCTCTTCAGCAAGAGAGTGATGAAGGCAGCGAACAGGGAGCAGAGTACGACGAGGTCAATGACTTTGTTGAAGAGTCCATGGCTATGTTAAACGGCGGCGACGAGGACGGCGACCCTCAAGCAGCGGCCAAGGAAGACGAGGAAGCCGAAGAAGAGATCTCAATGGTTGACGAAGGCGATCCGGATCCTCCTGCCCTGAAAGCCCGTGGCCGGCCGCCAAAGCAAAGCGAAATTTCAGCTAAGCCAGCAAAACCACCCCAGAAGCCTGCCAGGCAGGTCGTGGAAGAGGAGGGTTCTGAAGATGCGCAGTCTTCGGCAGACGAGGAAGAGGAGATACCGGCTACCGCACAACACAAGCCAGGACCCAACGGTCGCGGTCGGCCTCCTAAAGCGGGCAAGGGCCCAGCCGCAGAACAACCTCAAGCTCGCGGATCTAAGAAGCGACGCTCGCTAGGCGAGGAAGAAAGTGCTGCCGCCAGGGAACCTTCCCCTGAGCCCCAACCCAAGCGGCAGCGCACCGAACCAACCGCCGCCAGAAGCAAGAAACCAACCACCGACAAGCCACCAGAACCGGCCCCAAAAAAGGCCGCGGCACCCGCCCCGTCAGCAAAACCAAAAGGCCCTGGGCGCAAGCGCAAGTCCTCCACGGACGCAGACGCAGTCGTTGCCGCTGCGCGCCGCCCACCACTCCCCAAATCGCGCGGCCTCCTCATCAACCGGCGCGAGGCACCAGGGGACTCTTCCTCGTCCATGTTCCGCACGCGGTCCGGGCGCACCTCGTTCAAGCCCCTCGCCTACTGGCGCAACGAGCGCGTCGACTACGAAAAGGACGAGGCCGAGGACGTGGTCGACTCGAGCCGCGCGCGGAACCGCTCCCGGTTCGTCCTGCCCAGCATCAAGGAGGTTGTCCGGGTTGACGAGCCCGAGGTTGAGGTCCGGTCTAGAAAACCATCCTCACGCAGCAAGGGTGGGAAGGGGAAAGGCAAGGGTAAACGGCGCCGGGGGAGTTATGGGTATGATGATGAGGATGATGATGATGATGAACCAGCAGATCTGTGGGAACTCGACCCGGGCACCGTCACAGGCGAGGTGGTGGTCTGGCAGCCCGAGTACGAGTTCCGCCCCCCCGCGCCCAACGACCTGGTCAGCGTCATGGACAAGCAGCTGGCCATCAGCGGGCGGGCCATCAAGACGACCGAGGTGGTGGGCGGCGAGTTCCGGTACGCAAAAGTCTTTAGCGAAGGGTTCATCGGCGCCGGGGTGGTTGACCTCCCGCCCGGGGCGATCAAGCGGTTGAAAAACTCGCGGAAGGTGTTTATGATCTTTTTTGTCCATGTTGGACGGGTGCTGGTTACGGTGCAGGAGACCAGTTTTCGGATTGGGAAGGGGGGGATATTTATCGTGCCGAGATGTGAGTGGATTATTCTCTCTTACTTCCCCCTGGAGACATCTCAGACTAATGACTGCAGACAACGAGTACACAATCGAGAATGACTACGACCATCCGGCCCGGATCTTCTTCTCCCAAGGCCAGGAAACTGTAGCGCAGCCCCCGCCAGAAGAAGAGGGCGAGCATGCTGGAGACGAGGAGGTGGAGGTGAGCCAAGCGGAGGAAGAAGGCAGCGAAGAGGGGGATTGAGCCCTATTGTACAGCTAGCTGCAGGCTCCCGAGTCCCGCCGGCCTGGGTGGTGTACTAATGATTCGGAATAATCGAGGACAAAAGGATGGGCGGAGCGATTGTATTGCACAAACCTCGGGTTCTGGTGTCGCCGGACAGAACGCTCATGAGCATGTTTTTCTGAGAGATGTTATACCACCAAGTTTCACGTTCACCCCTGGGAGGCATCATGGATTGTGTGTTCGCAGGAACAACCTCACGCTCGCATTTTGGAAAATGGAGAGGCTTCAGATTACCTGTACAGACGCAACCTGATAAGGGTATCGAATGCGCGTAACCCGCCATCACTGCCCTGCCATGCACCAAACCCGCGGGATTTCTGACAGCTGACACCAGCTACGGTTACGTATCGCCCTCTGCTCTCATATCACCTTAAGGTCAGTTACATGACCATCTTTCAGCTCAAACCTCCTGAGACAAGATCTTCTTCAACCCTCCCATTTCCTTCTCATACGCCGCAATCTTCTGCTGGCTGCTCTGCAGCTTGGCCAAGAGGTAATTGACCCGCTCGGCAGCCTGGTACGGCTGCTGGGGCAGGGCCGCGAGCACACCCAGCTCTGCTTCTGCCTTGTCGATGGTCTTGGCCTCAATCTTGGCCAGCTCGCCCAGTAGCGCCAGGTCCATGCGCGCCCGGACGACGGGGTCCTCGAGCAGCCTGCTGAAGGCAGCCTGGTAGACAGGCTTTCCCGCGCGTATAGTGGCCGGGCGGCCGTGGTGCGACTTGACCGTGATGAGCTCCGCGTTGGCAAGGCTCTCGAGAACCGCCTCGGCGTTGGCGGCGCCCGGCGTGGTGGACGAGGTGAAGGTGCTCGAGAGGAGCACCTCGTTGTAGCGCAAGCTTTCTTTGGCGGCGATTTCCTTGATCAGGTACCACGCTTGCTCGGCCGACCACTTCTTATCGCCGCCGTTCCCGGCGCCCTTGTTGTTGCCGAGCAAGAAGATGCGCAGGATCTCGGAGGCGCTCTGCTCGATGATGTCCGAGACTGCCTTCTTGGGGCTCTGGCCGACCTTGAGCCGGCGGGCCAGGACCTGTAAGTCAGTTAAGCGACCGCCGAGGGATTCGATGCATTCGTCAAGCTCGCGGAGATCTTGCCGGTGCTGCTTCTCTGTTTTAGGGGGCGACTCGTCATCCTGGTTGTCCTTCTTGGTACTATGGTCGTCTTGCTCAAGTTGTGAAATTACAAAGTGCTTTGCCTCCTCCGGTGATAGATCTCCCAAGGTCACCTGGTGGAAGACGCGGTCCGGGAGTGACTTTGAGAGTGACTTGGAATATGACGGGTCGGTGGTCAGGAAGATGACGTGTGCAATATTGGATTGCACCAGGGCGGCCGCCCAATCAGCAATCTTATCGTAGATCATGCTCTTCTCTTCACCCTTGTGCAGGAAGTTATCAATGACAACGACGGCACGGTGCTCAGGGTGAGCTTCTAGGTAGGCGTCGTCCGAGAGGTTCGCGTCTTTGCCCTCCTTCTTCCTGTCTGCGAGCGAGACCTCCTTCAGAGCAGAAGCTGTAGTTTGAAGAATCTTCACGACCTGGGACTCGAGGTTCTCGGAGAAGCCAGCCTTGACGCCTGTGGTGCCCTGGATAGCAAGGTCTATCATGCTGCTGAGATTGTTAGCCCAGGAGAACACCGGGCGGTATCCAACCTGGAAGGCAAGCTTTCTGATGGTACCGGCCTCTCCTCTAGCCTCCACAACTGGCTTGCAGTCCAAGACCAAGATATCATTGCGCCCCTGGAGTACTTGATCCATGATCAGTTCCTTGCCTCCGGAGCCACGCGGTCCGTGGATAACGACAAATGTGTCGTCGGTCTCCAGCAGACTAGCCTGTATCGCATCTATCAGTTCCTTCCGGTGGGCAAACAAAGCATCGAGACCGGCATCCTCATCCTTCCGCTTCCTGAAGGCGAGAATGTCCGACGTCTGTCGCTTCAACCACTTGTACAGTTTGCTATTGGTGAATTCCAGAGATTTTTGGACGTGCATCTAGTGGCGAGTCAGCAAGTGAACAGCGGCCTGGTCGGCAGAGACAGCCTTACCTTGACAAAGAACTCGCGTATGGGATCAAACACGACGACCGTAAACGCAGCCAGAAAGGCAGCAAGGATGGGGATGACAATCCTTGGGTGGTTCGAGATCCAGTTCCAGATGTGATGCGGCTTCACTCTCTGCTCATAGGACAGCCGGAGCCGGGTCTGTGTCTTGCTGCCCTCTTCTTGCAGCACGAAACCATGCAGGCAATTTCTGGCCATGATGGCAGGCCGGACCCCGACAAAATCTACGTAGGCAAATTTTGGCAGGATCTTGGAATCCGGAGGCTGTGATGTGATGTCGGCGATCTTTCCATAGCGGCGAAACAGGCTGTACAGGGACTCTTGGGACAGCTCGGTGGGAGGCTCCGAGTCCTTGGCGGGCACAAACTCGACCCTAAGGCGGCTCCTTGGGAGACGGTAGAGGTCTTCAAGCCAGGGGCGGCCTAGGACGAGCCCGGCCTTGATGCCACGGAATGGATTGAACCATGGTTTGATTGGCTTCTTGTCGAGCGATTTTGCCAGCTCTCCTGTAAGCATTGTGAGCATGACATGGGCCAGGAGACAGGGGCACGATGTGTGGTTAAGCACCCACCTTCAACATCGGCAGCTGACAGAGTGTCCGGGTAGGTGAACTTGATGTAAGCGCCCCCTTCCTTCAGTCGAGGGATGATCTCGGTGACCTTGATTGGGACTGTCTCGGGTATGGCCCGTTTGACCAGGTTCATGGGGTCCAGAGCGCTGAGAGACGCATCCTCGAACTGGCGGAGCAGCCCAGGGAGGTCGCGCTTGGTTTCCCATGGGCGCCATAGCAACAGTGAAGCGAGTTTCAAGGGGAAGAGATCTAGGTGAGAATGTCAGCCAGAACACAGTGTATGTATGACCTTGTGTCCACGGGACAGAAACCCACTGTCAAGGAATAATATGGACTCGTTTGGTCCCGTGTAAATATGGCCAGTTTTGGAACTACTACCGGTAGTACCACTAGCAGTAGCCGAGCTCTCCCATCTTCGCGCCGGCCACCTCTTGTGGTCCAAGTTCCCCAGCACCGCAGGCAGTCGACGGCTGGAGATGGCTGATGCGGCTGCCAGCAAAGGCGCCCAGAAGTTTGGGGGGGCCAAAGGCCGAAGCATGGCCGGTCCGGGGATCATCGCTTCATTGCAATTATTGTCCCTGGGATATCAGCTGTGGAATGGCTCTTAAAAAAGCGGAGAACAAACGAGTCTAGGGAAGATTAAGACTCGAGACTCAAGATTGCTGAGGACTCAGTCTTCGTATCTGAGCAGCGATTTCGTTGTTCCTAGGGAAGTAGTAATTTGGAAAAGAGAATGTCCCGGTTCAACTCCCTAAGGTAGTCAACTGCTGACAGACTCGTGAATCTACACTACCAGTACAATTCAATGGCTGCACATGCGACGAACATAGGATGGCTGCTGCTGATGAGGTCATACCAGCCTTTGCTGAAAAGGAAAGCCCCACCCGAGAACCCATGTCAACCTGCTCCACCTCAGCTCACCAATCAGTCGAACTGATTTCTGCAGGAACTTTCCACGTCGGGAGCGACGACAGACGACACCTGGCTAAGGTGCGGTAGGTACCGCTCTCCCGCAAGTCGCCATTGCCCCTCACATCCCCTCTCGAGGCCATCTGCTCATTCCAACAACACCCAACTGCCTCCTGACTTACCACCTCTGACTGACGACCATCCAAAAACGAAACCGAACCAACACAAACAATGGGCTGGTTCTGGAATTCCTCATCCTCTTCCAAAACCGAGACCGCAAACCACCCCCCAGCGCCGCCAACCTCAACCCTTCCCCCGCCAGCAGCGCAACCACCAGCCGCCTCCGCTCCCGACCATGGCGGCGACCGCGAAGTAGTCGAGTTCCTAGCCATGCTGCAGCAGGCCAGCAAACCGCAGTCCGAACCAGCAGCAACAGCAACATCACCACCACAACCACCACCGTCTTCCACCCCCTCCAAACCCACCACCACCACCACCACCACCACCACCACCACCACCACCACCACCACCTCCTGGTTCTCCTGGGCAACTCCCATATCAACAACCCCCCCTCCACCCACTCCTGCAACAACAACCGAATCCAACCCCAACCCACCGCGCACCCGCACCCCCCAATCCCTCGCCATGTCCGAGCACCTTCTCCCCACAACCATGTCCTGCCGCGACGCCTTCGACTACGCCTGGCACTGCCACACCCCGGGGTCCCAGGTCACTTCCGTATACCGCTACGGTTCAGTCCGGACCTGTTCCGAGCTATGGGACGATTTCTGGTTCTGCATGCGGACCAAGTCCTACCCGCCCGAGCAGCGGGCCGCCGCAATACGGGACCACTACCGCAAAAAGGAAGAGGCGAAATACGGCGGCGGACGGCCCAGCAGCGAGGATGTCTGGGAGAGCCGCGACGAGAGGGTTCCGCCGGGCACAGCGTTCCGGACGCCGTTTGATGCGCCTATTGTGGATGACGCAGAGTTTCGGCGGCAGGAGAATGAGCGGAGAAGGGCGATTCGGGAGGCCATGGATAAAGGCGGTGATGGTGAGCAGTCGGAGAGGGGGCAATGAAGGATTCTATATTCTCAAAGGAGGGATTCTGATGAAGACTCGATGGTGCTTGGTGTTACTGTCGGTTATCGCGGTTGTAATCAAGTAGCTGTCATACATATACCAACCTTGTTTTCACACCCCCATTCTCTAACACAGGAATCTTCGAAAGTGGAAACAGGTGCCGCAAATGGATGCCCAGGTTTAGCGTCATGTCATCACCATCATCGCAATTCACAATCAAATTAAGATCAGCAAGCACACTCAGATATGGTAATTTCCTTATGTTCATTGCAAGGAAATGGGAATCGTGATTAGAATACAATCCATGCAGCCGCCCTCCGAAAACTTTTTCCCTGTATCATGATCGTAACGAGAAAAAGAAAACAACCAGATCTAGGTGTAAACCCATACCCGATACTCCCCGGATCCCAAGTGCCCATCATCCTCGGCAGCTCGTGGAGGCGGATCCAATCTACCAAGTAGTGCATGGAAAACGACAAACGCCCATCATGAACCCGTTTAGTCGACCTCCTCGACAGTCGGGCCGTCGTTGTCGTTGCTGGCACCGCCCGCACCAGGGAAGCCACCAGGAGCGCCGGGCATGCCACCGGGCATGCCGCCAGCACCGCCGGCACCGTAGAACTTCATCATGATGGGGTTGGCAACGGCCTCGAGCTCCTTCTGGTGCTCCTCGTACTCCTCCTTGCTGGCCTGCTGGTTCTCGTCGAGCCAGTTGACAATCTTGTCGATCTCGGTGCGGAGCTTCTCCTTGTCCGCGGCGTCGAGCTTCTCGTCGACCTTGGAGTCGCTCAGAGTGTTGCGCAGGGAGTAGGCATACGACTCAAGGCCGTTCTTGGCAGCAACACGGGCGCCCTCGCGCTCGTCCTCCTCCTTGAACTTCTCGGCCTCGGCAAGCATGCGCTCAATCTCCTCCTTGGACAGACGACCCTTGTCGTTGGTGATGACAATCTGGTTCGTCTTACCAGTGCCCTTCTCAAGGGCCGAGACGTTCATGATACCGTTGGCATCGAGATCGAACGTGACCTCGATCTGGGGAACACCGCGAGGAGCGGGCGGGATGCCGGTGAGCTCGAACTTGCCGAGCAGGTTGTTGTCCTTGGTGCGCTGACGCTCACCCTCGTAGACCTGGATGAGCACACCGGGCTGGTTGTCCGAGAAGGTGGAGAAGACCTCGGACTTCTTGGTCGGGATGGTGGTGTTACGCGGGATGAGCTTGGTCATCATGCCACCAGCGGTCTCGATACCGAGCGACAGAGGAGCGACATCGAGCAGGAGAATCTCGTTGGTCGACTTGGACGAGGTGTCGCCAGACAGGATGGCAGCCTGGACGGCAGCACCGTAGGCAACAGCCTCATCGGGGTTGATGGACTTGTTGGGCTCCTTGCCGTTGAAGTAGTCGGTAATAAGCTTCTGGATGCGCGGGATACGAGTCGAACCACCGACAAGGACAATCTCGTGGACCTGCGACTTGTCGATCTTGGCATCCGTCAGGACGCGGTCGACAGGCTGAAGAGTCGAGCGGAACAGATCCTGGCAGAGCTCCTCGAAGCGGGCACGGGTGATGGAAGTGTAGAAATCAATACCCTCGAAGAGAGAGTCAATCTCAATCGAGGTCTGGGCCGACGAGGAGAGAGTGCGCTTGGCACGCTCGCAGGCAGTGCGGAGACGACGCAGCGCACGGGCGTTGGTGGACAAGTCCTTCTTGAACTTGCGCTTGAACTCGTTCACGAAGTGGTTGACGAGGCGATTGTCAAAGTCCTCACCACCCAAGTGAGTGTCACCGGCGGTGGACTTAACCTCGAAGATACCCTCCTCAATGGTCAGGAGGGACACATCGAAGGTACCACCACCAAGGTCGAAGATGAGGACGTTGCGCTCGCCCTCGAGCTTCTTGTCGAGACCGTAGGCAATGGCAGCGGCCGTGGGCTCGTTGATGATACGAAGGACGTTGAGGCCCGCAATGAGACCGGCATCCTTGGTGGCCTGGCGCTGAGAGTCGTTGAAGTAGGCAGGAACAGTGATGACGGCGTTGTTGACGGTGCCACCGAGGTAAGACTCGGCCGTCTCACGCATCTTGGTCAGAACCATGGACGAGATCTCCTCGGGAGTGAAGGTCTTCTTCTCGCCCTTGAACTCGACCTCGATGACAGGCTTGCCGCCGCGGTCGACGACCTTGAAGGGGAAGTGCTTCATGTCGGCCTGGACCTCAGGGTCGGCAAACTTGCGGCCAATGAGACGCTTGGCATCGAAGACTGTGTTCGTGGGGTTCATTGCGACCTGGTTCTTGGCGGCATCTCCAATGAGACGCTCTGTATCGGTGAAGGCAACGAACGAGGGTGTGGTCCGGTTACCCTGGTCGTTGGCAATGATTTCACACCTGCAGTAACAGTTAGCACCTTGCTTGGTTTGACTTGTCGACCCGCCGACCCAGGCTCGGCGACCAAGAAGGGAATTAAGAAAACAACAAAACTTACCGATCCTCGCGGAAGACTCCCACGCAGGAATAGGTGGTGCCCAAGTCGATACCGACAGCAGGCGCCATCTTGTCTTGATGATCTATGAGTGCTTTCTACAACGGTCTTGAAGTGATGATGGAAGAAGAAGAAGCAGTGTGATGGTGATGCAGTTGGCTCGTTGCAGATTCCCGATCGTTTGGTGGGAAGAAGAGCACAAGCAGTGAAAAAGATTTGTGGTTTTCAGAGAAGTAGTGCGAGGCAGGAGGGGCAGAAGAGCTCACACAATTTAAGCCGCAGGTGAACTTGGGCAACTTTTCTACGAGTTTCTGTATGTTTCCTCGACCCCACTACCCAAGGGTACCTCGCGCTACTTCTGGATTGGCCTGGCAACCTCTTCCGCCTTCTTTCAAGCCCTCCAGACAAAGCTGGAATATTCTCTGGCAGGCACTGGCAGCGACTCGAAACAACTACCTGCCGCAACCACGGCCGATTCGACTTGCCCGGTCTGGCAATGGAGATTTGTTGCCACTACAAATTTGTTTTTGTGATTGCAGCTGCTATCTACCTAGGTACTTGGGTACACCAGCTCCTTTTCCTAATCAAAGATCCAGCCAGACAGTTCTTGCGCTGGAAAGAATTCAATAGAGCTTGGCTTGTTCGGGCAACGCCTGCCGGCTGAGAACCTCACAGGCTGCAAGTCATCGATTCCATCGTCGTCATAATTATGTGTGTGGTGTGATAATCTCAAGACACGAACACTTTGTCGCTGCCAGCCAGAGTTTGATCACAGGCAGCACGCTCGGCCTGCCCTTCAACCTCCCATTTTCAGCAGTATACTAACCATATTTTCTCCTACAAAAGATAAATGATGAAGAAGTTGAAGCTTTGGGACAGGGCTGGGCGCGCAACAGCCGCAATGATACTGGCGGCTTGCTAGGCTGCAAGGCGCATGAAATCTCCGGATGTACCCCGAAGTACCTATGAGACCCACACCATCCCCATCCGTCGGTTTTGCGGTTTTGCGGTCTGGCTGCCTGAAGCCGCACCTGCGACAGGGCTTTGGGCGATCCAACACGTCTATTCGTGGTTTCATTGAGTTTCTGAGCTGCAATATATATTCCTTGATGCCCATTGAGCTACAAGCTTGTTTCTTGGGCCATCTCCTGCCCCCCATCTAAGCTGTTGAGGAGCTCGCTGAAGCTCTCGAGATGACTATGGAAGCGATCATGAAGTCATGAGGGGCGATAAGATAAGCAACGCCTGCTGCCCCGCATTCGATCGACCACAGATGGCGGGGCAGAAAGTGTGAGGAACTTGAAGCAGCCCGAGTCCTGCCAAATCAACTGGCATTGTTTAAGGTATTAGGCAGTTTGCGTACATACAGTGCTCAGCGCAGCAAATCGTCGCCTCTTTACCATTCTTCAGGCACAAAGTTCAAGATGTTGATCAAGGAGAGCTATGCCGATGTGCAGACCTTTGCCGATGGCAAGGAGAGCTCCATGAGTTAAGCTGCATCCGTTGCCCACCAAGTCTCTCTTCTTTGACACCCAATGTTTTAACAGATCAAGCGTGCAGGAATCTTCTTATTTCACCCGACGATCCCTGGATACCCAAATGCGTGAGAATGGCTCGTCGCGCAATTTGTTCTGCTCCTGACACGCCTATTCTGCTAGTCGCTTCCCCGGCGTTGTGCTCTTCAGCGAGATCTATCAGGGTGAGGGCGCCAGCACCTCTACCCCTGTAGAAACTAGACAAACGTGACCTTCTAACCGCCCTTGTTGTTTTGTATTGGGGTCTACCAGTCACCGGCCCTGTAGCCCGATTCGCAAGGCAGATTGCCGGCCAGGGGTACATCGTCGCCGCTCCTAGCAGCTATCACGACTTTACCGGGCCTGAGCCTTTGGCCTACGACGTCCCGGGGACGGACCAGGGGAACGAATGGAAGATAACCAAGGTCTGTCTGTCTATCTGTCTTGTCAGCTAGCAACTACATAGCATCGCCAACCAATTTTGCCATTCTCCAAGCACAACAAGACCCCCAATTAGCTGACCCTGCAAGACAGACCCTCGAATCGTACGACGAGGACTCGTCCAAGACAGTCGACTACCTCCTGACCCTCCCGACCTGCACCGGCCGGATCGGGGCAACAGGCATGTGCCTAGGCGGCCACCTGGCCGTTCGAGCAAGCGTAAACAACCCCCCGCCCCTAGATCTAGCCAAGCCAATTTCCTGACTCCATAAACCAAACCTAGCTCGACCCCCGAATCACCGCCACAGTCGCCTACTTCCCAACCGACATCCACAGCCGGACTCTCGGGCCAAACCCAGGGCCCTGCACCTCCTCCGACCCCCCATCCCCCACCAGCATCCACACCCTCGACCAGTTTTCCAAGATCCGCGGCGAGGTGTCATTGATCTTCGGCATCAAAGACACACACGTGCCCGACGCCGGGCGGGACCTGATCCGGGCCAAGCTGCGCGAGGCGGGTGTGGTTTTCAGCTTCCACGAGTTTGCCTGGGCGCAGCACGCCTTCATCCGCGACGAGCTCAGCAAGGGCCGGTACGACGCAGCCATTTCCAAGGCCTGTTTCGAGGTGCTTCTGGAACTGTTCGGTCGTGTGCTGAGGACTGAGTTGGGTGAGAGGGAGGGGAAGGTGCCTGAGGTGGAGCACGTCTGCTAGCGCATTTATATTGTATGTACCGTCGCTGCTGGACGTGACGGGCAGAGAAATGGATGGATGACATGGTGAGAAGACAGTCTGTAAACAGGTGAATATACCCTTAGGCATGTCTATCTCTGTACATGTACAATACCCCGATGGATGTGAATGATATGTTTGATGCCAGCGTGATGTGTAGGTTCTCTTTCCTGTTTCCCATGTAATGTACAACCTGCCCGGCACACCTCCCCATACTTTTTCTCCTGTTAGGCCTTAAAGGTCATGCAGTGAGATTGTTTTGGTACAAGAGATTTAAGCATCAACGCCCCACCAGTCTATGTACCACCAGAAACGACTCAAGTCGTAGAAGACCCCAACTCCGTTTCAAGTGATCCGGCCATCCCTTTGATGTTGCCGACGCTGCGTATCCTCCAACCATTCAGTTCTCTGCTGCATTGATGGACCTCTCGGTGGAAATATCGAGGAATCCAAGCCCAAGCTGGCAACCGAAGACGAATGACATCTAGAACCTAGGATGATATCCGCCCTGGCTTGGGCCACTGAGTTGGGGCGCCTGCGGCGGCTGCTGCAGTCCAAATTGCTGTTGTGGTTGTGGTTGTTGCGGTTGTTGCTGTTGCTGTTGCTGTTGCTGTTGCTGTTGCTGTTGTTGCTGTTGTTGCTGCGGCTGCTGCTGCTGCTGCCCGCCCACTGTAGCCCCCCGTTGCCTTGCCCCGACAGTGGGCATACGACTCGGCGGCACGCTCTGCGGCGGGGACCCAGGCTGCTGGACGGCGAAGCCAGGTGACTCAGGAATGAGATCGAGACCGGGCTGTGGTGGCGAGGCCATGGCACTTGGCCCAGGGCCGGCACCACCGGTTTGCGCATCGTAAGCCGTCCAGCCGGCATACCGCGTAACAGTAGGTGCTCTTCCGACACTGGCCTGGCGCTCCACGTCAAACGACCCCTCCCCTCTACGGCTCGATGTCGATGTCCGGGTCAGTTGGATTCCCGGCATGCCATCATCGCTGAGAGCCCCCGGGGGTAGGGCTTCGCCAGCCTTGCGGCGGCCGCGCTGGGATTCGCGCGTGCTGGGGAGGCCGAAGCGAGCTGCGGACGCGTCGGCGGTGCGCTCGCGGTGGGATACCGAATCTCGGGGGCCCAGGGAGTTGTTATAGCCCCAGGTCTCGAGCGCCTCAACTACGGGGCTCGCCGCATTGAGTTGCTCGGCGGCGCGCTGCTCACTCTCCGTATCGGGCGCATTAGCAGGCGCTTGCTCGGTTTTCTGGTTCACCAGTTTCTTCGCTTCTTTCTCCTTCTCAGACTTTTCACGAGCGCTAACAGCGAACTCATCCGTGACGGCCACACTATACGTCGGGTTGCTAGGTCCTCCAAGAGGGTCGCCACCGCCACCAGGACCATTGATTGGTATCTTCTTGAGCGCAAGGGCGAGCGCGCACATGAACTTGGAGCGACGAGTCGCGCGGACGACTTCGTTGTGCCAGTTGGACTTGTGTTTGATGGCAATCTTGAGCGTCAGCTTGTCCAAATCGCCAACGCCTCCAACGCCGATTGCAACGTCCGGCTGGAAGTCGCGACTGTTCTCTGGCGAGCGCACGAAATTCTCCATTTCAGCGCGCAGCAGCTCAATGTCCTCAAACGATGTGTCAAACGAGACGTTGACGTCAATTATCTCCTTCATGGCTTTACTCCTCGTCACGTTCTCAATCCAGAGATTGTTGAGTTGAATATTGGGGACCTAAATCTGGTCAGCTGCCGCTTGCGGACGGTTAAGGGATCAAGTGTAGTTCTTGTTTCTTACCTGCACGATTTGCATCTTGTCAATCCGTGTGAACACCGTGTAGAGTAGAGAAATCTTCTCGACGATTAGCTGTTCCTTCTCGGGACCCGTAATGTCGACGCGGTCGCCGACATCGTACGGGTGCTTGACAAATAGGAAGATGCAGGAGCCCAGGAACTCCTGCGTGGTGACGGCAAAGACAAAGGACAGCGAGAGCAGCGTAGTTCCAGCCGTGGTAAGGGTGGCGATGAAGCTGCTCTGGAAGACGGCCACTGGAAATCTAATCAGCAACTGGTAACCGTGGGAGCATGGAAGGACAACCTACAAAAAATGATGATGACGATGATCAGGACGACAAAAAGGAGGACCTTGTCAAACACATGCAATGCTTGGCTGATATCCTTCATGCTGTGGGCAATTGCCTTTCTCTCATTCCCAATCTCGACAACCTTGCGGATCATCTCGCCGAGACTGATGTCGCCATTCTGGTCAGCATCAATGGCGTTGAAGCATTCTTCAGCTTCTTCGCGGTGGGCCGGGCCCATGACCTCAATGATATCATCTAAGGAGAGCGAATCCTGGCCTTCGACCACGAAACTCATCCAGACTGTTCACAAATGTCAGCCATACGCCACTGTCTCCAGGGGGACATGAGGACAGGGGGGGATCGAGGTTATACATACTGCGACGAGCCAGGGCCTCGGAGCTCCGCACTTTCTCAAGGGCCTCCACGACGACAGAATGAGCAGAATTTGGGTTGAAGACCTGCTTTCCAGTAATCTCGGAGGCAAGGTTTCCAAAAACGGACGTGATTTTGTCGCCAAGACGGCCAGCTTCACCCACGAGCCGCATCGGGGCTGCCGCGACTCCGCGCCCCTTCTTGACCTTGCCTTTGGTGAGCATCAGGTCCAGGCTATCGGCAATGATATAGTCCTCTTCGGCGAACTCAGGACAGTACATAGGGAACAGAGTCCGCGAAGCCTCATACATGAGGCCCAGTAGGTGGATTTCACGCTTGGAATCATGAATCCGGTTCGCAAACGAGCGCTGGTGGTAGCTGATGCTGATGAGCTGGACCAGAAACTTCTCGCCCAGGAGCACGGCCGAGGAGAGGAAGAGCGAGAGCACGATGCGGAAAACGATGTCGGACCACTGCCCAGCGACTTGTACCGGAAACATGAACCTGAACGAGAGCCAGGAAGCAAGCCCCCAGAAGAAGAGCGACAGGGGGATCTGGAGGGAGCGCAGCACGGTAGCGTACTTTCTGGTACCGGAGCTGACGACGCCGCAGAAGAACATGAAGATGGAGGGCAAGAGGTGGGCCACGAGCTTGCCCAACCAGAGGGTCAACCATGATATCTCGATCCAGAGAAAGAGCGTGAACAGGCTGTGCGGTTGGTCTGGAACAAGCTTGATGCGATCCTTATCTCCAGTGAGCGGCAGTATGATTAAGGGAGCGGCGAGCAAGAGGGCGACGGGGGCGATATAGACGAGATAACGAGTGACGACGGAGAAGCCGACGATTTTGTTGTAGAGTCGGCCCATGGCATTGAGCGATGTCTCCTCAGACATGCCGGACCCGGCACGTCGCAGGTCCTTCCGGGCGCGTCTCCCGCCGGCAGGGCCCCCGGCCGCCGACTTGTCAAAGAGTGCATGTTTCTCGTCCATGCCTTCCATGTTGACTCGCCGAGAGCCCGTGCTCGCATTGGTGCGGACGGTGTGGAGAGGAATCTCGTGCATCTCGGTACTGCTCGACTCGTTGGAGTTGGAGATGGGTAGGAAGCCCCGGCCGGGCGACCGAGGTGATCTCAACGACATTAGGCTGTGTGGTTACCGGTATGCTGCTGGTTGCGATGTGATGGGCCCAAGGAATGTGGTCTGCAGAAAAGCACCCAGCCCTGCCGGCGTCTCAGACCCGTTTTCGATATCGAAGACTCGTAAAGTTGCGCTCAAATAGAAACGACGAGTAAAGGGAGAAAGAGTGGGTGGTCGAGAGAGCAAACGCGAAGCGTGCGCACGAAGAAGTCCCTTACAAGGCCATTCACTCCACAGGAAACGAGCGTCTACACTACAAGAAGGACCGAAGAGAGAGGTGAGACGAGAGGACGATGCGAATGACGCAGACACTGGAGCGATGGTGGAAACGAGAGGAACTGGTGACAGCAGAAAGTGGGGTGGAAGTTGGACGAAGATCAGTTTTCGATCGCAACTTGGATGGAAATTTCTCCAAGCACTGGAAGACAAGGACGTTGCATCCAGAATGTTTCCTCTAGAGGAAAAACTACCAATTGGTTTTCTCAACGGCACCAGAACAAAACGGCATGGCGTTCGGGTGGCTGCCTCTTAACCCTAGGCACCTTGTCCTTTTTGCAATCCTCGCAATCCTAAGGAGTCGTGGACATTTTTCCTACTGGACCCTAAAGGGACGGAGATATGAACCTGGGAATTCAGCTGCGGAAGAAGCCCGCTAGTGCAGGGGGGCGTTCATGCTTGCAGGGCGCGTTTCGAGAGCGCTGAGCCACTGAGAGAGAGCCAAGGAAGTTCTAAAACGGGTTCACCAATTCTTTTCCTGTTTCACCTTGTGTGACCCTTGTCGCCGGGTCCGCCACAGTCTCCGGTCATTGGCCGTTGGCACATTCCAGACCCACAGGCTGTGGAATCTGGGAGTTTGTTGGTTCAGCAAAAGATGTTCGAGGATTCCACAGAATGTGGTGAACTGCGAAGACCCGTTCACAACTTCAAGTTGTGACAACCGTTGCAATGCAAACCTAACGCTCAAAGGGTCCAGACCTCCAGAGCCTGAGATTAAGGCGCTGCAACTCTACGAGTCATTGTGGAGAAGATAATCGGATGTCAGGTGTCAGTTGATGCGACAGGATAGGATGGGCAAATGCCATGTGAATGACAAACTGTCCAGCATTCCTCCTACGGCCCTGATATCAGACTCATGCAGCAAACTACCACAGCCTGTCCGGTTTGCCACGTCGAGAAATTGGGGGCTGAATTCCCAGGTTTGTCGTATCCGTAGTGGAGCAATGGCTATGCTACCTAAAGCCTATCTCGAGCCTACGACGATATAACTGTGCATATCCTGTGATCTGTCGTTTGCGTTGACCGCTACAAGATGGTGGCATCAGTCGTATGGTACCTCAAGAAGGGCTGCCATCCGTTAGTGCGGCCAAAATCTTGTATGCAAAAATCATCCTCTCGACTACCGCTTTTAACAGAATCACCGTCCCAGGTTGTACCCCTCAAGTTGTGCAACCTTTTCCATGGAACGAGCGGGCAGCACACAACTTCGTCTGATCTGTACCTGACCCCTAATGTCTAGAGTGTCCAATTACCATTTTGGCTCGCACCTCATGCAATGTCGCTCTCCACCGCAGTTCTATCGACGGGTTGACCAGTAAAGTGTTCGAAGGGCCATCAATATGACAGTCTGTTTAGAACGGTGCGCTTCGCACACACTAGGTTACGTCCGTATTGGAGGCCGTGCCTGTCTCCATGGTGAGGATCGAACATAAGGTAGTTCTACATACCACAAGGGCATACTTCGTATTTCGCAGCCGATGTACATACGAATAGTGTATTGCGCCGAATCATTTGCTGTCTATCCGTACCGCTCCATGTTTCCATATACATGGATGGTTTTGGATTGATGTTACCTTCCCCGATACTCCGTAGAAACGCGGAGCCGCTCGCAGGGCTGTAACTTGGATCGACGATCCAGTCTTGGCAACGGCAGGCAACACTGGAAAGAACCGGCACGCATGAGCAGAGTAGGTATTCATGATTAATCCATGAAGACGCGGCTGAATGCTAAAAGAAGAAAACCCGGGAATTGTCTTCTGATCAACCGTTCGCCATCAGATACCTACCTTAATGATCAGGATATATCAGCCTTGTCTTGGCTCTTCCGTTGCCTTCGGATTTGGGAAGGTGTTGGTGGCCTTGGTGGTGGTCATAGCTCCCCCGCGTTAATGTTATGTTGATCTCAGGCAGAAAGCTTTGATCCGAGTCATCCACAAGGACTGTCACAACGTTACAGTACCTTGGTGCATCGTTTCTGCGAATTGCTGCAATCAACGAAACCACTTCCCACCAAATCCAAGGCAATGCTTTCGCATTTGTCCAACTCTAACTCCAATTGATTCACGGTCCAAGAACATTGCATCCGATGAGACGGCCTGTTGCTGGCGCGGGCAGGCCCTTTACGTGCCTCCAATGCCTCCTGCGGACGTCACACGGGCGCCCTGCCCGCCCCCCTCTCCCAGCGGCCGGGCCCTCCCGCCTGCGGCCAGCACAAACACCATCACAATTAGCCTTCTATCATAGCACCGGCACCCTGTCACAACAACATCCGCCTGTCGCTCCGCAACCGCAGCCGCAAAGGCCACCGACCGCGCCCAAACCCGCTCTCGATCTCAAGCACATCCGTCAAAACGCCGACCTGTACGCTCAAAACTGCCGTGACCGCAACTACCCCGCCGCAGCCTCGTACCCAGCCCGCATCAACGACCTCTTCGCTCAATGGCAAGCCAAGCAGCGCGAGGCCCGCAGCCTCCGCGAGCGTGGCAACCTGCTGCGCCGGCATATCGCCGACCCGGGCGCCACGAGCCGGGACGACGCCGATGAGGAATCCGCCGCCGGGCTCCGGTCCATGTCGCGGGAGCAGCTCCTCGAGGAAGCGCGCAAGGTCAAGGCCGAGCTCGCCACGCTCGAAGAGGCCGAGTCGGCGCTGACGGCCGAGATGGAGCGGCTCGCCCTCGCCATCCCCAACCTGACCAGCGACGAGACCCCGCGCGGCGCCGAGCCCCTGGTGCTGAGCTACATCAACGACCACCCTGAACCCAGCCCCTCCCAGTCCGACCGCGTGTGGCGCTCGCACATCCACGTGGGCGCCGAGCTGGGCCTGCTCGACTTCGCCGCCGCGGCCACCACGTCTGGGTGGGGGTGGTACTACCTTTTGGACGAAGCCGCACAGCTGGAGCAGGCGCTGGTGAGCTACGCGCTGACGGCCGCTTCGCGCGCCGGGTGGCGGCAGGTTTCGCCGCCGAGCCTCGTCTACAGCCACGTGGCGGGCGCATGCGGGTTCCAGCCGCGCGACGCGCACGGCGAGACGCAAATCTACACCATCGCCCAGTCTCCCGACGACGTCGCGCGGGGGAAACCCGAGCTCTGCCTGGCAGGGACCGCCGAGATCCCGCTCGCGGGGATGAAGGCCGACACGGTGCTAGACGAGTCCGAAGTGCCCATGAAGCGGGTCGCCGTATCCCGGTGCTACCGCGCCGAGGCCGGCTCGCGCGGGGGCGAGACCAAAGGACTCTACCGGGTGCACGAGTTCACCAAGGTGGAGCTGTTCGCATGGACGGCGCCCGACTCCGATCAAACCACAGAAATCTTTGAAGAAATGGTCGACCTCCAGACAGAACTCCTTGGCTCCCTCGGCCTGCACTGCCGGGTTCTCGAGATGCCTACCGCCGACTTGGGGGCGTCAGCCACACGCAAGTGCGACATTGAGGCGTTCTTCCCCTCGCGCCGCGACCGCAACGACGGCTGGGGCGAGGTGACGAGCGCGAGCATCTGCACCGACTACCAGACGCGGCGGCTCGCCACGCGCCTGCGCACCAACGGCACGGGCGGGAAGCTGGTCTTCCCCTGGACCGTCAACGGCACGGCGCTGGCTGTGCCGCGGGTGCTTGCCGCGCTGCTGGAGAACGGGTGGAACGAGAGCGAAAAGTCGGTCACCATCCCCGAGGTGCTGCGGCCGTGGATGGATGGCAGGGAAAAGATTGGGCCTAGGAAGCGGCAGAAGGTGGATGCTTGATAGATGTTGTTGTCCTTGGTTCACTACATAATGTAATTTATATAACGTTAATGCCAGCATGAGCAATTCTGTAACGAAACACAGGATTTACCCTCCGAGTCACGATATCAGCTAAGAAGAGGAGGCATGTATATATTCATCATTGCCCGAAAGGGGTTCGTTGATTGCCTAACAGCCAGTTGAATCCATCACAGCATTGCCATTAGCATACTCCCATCCAATGACGCCCTGCTAGCTACTTCATACTCGTACCACTACTCGAAGAAAAACAAATCATCATGACTCACACATAATAGCCTACAAAGGAAATCCCAACAAAGGAAAACACCCACACCCATCTGCCCGCTCATAAGCCAGCCTGTTGACCTCAATCACGCATCAAATCCATCATCCCATCATGTCTCATTCCAACAACCCCTTTTTTTGGTCCGTGCCCATCAATTCCTCCTCGCGTGACCGCCTCCAAGGTCAGTTACTCAGCCGCCGCAACCCCGCTCACCCTGCGACTACCGGGGACACTCTCAGTCCACACACTGGCCGCATCTGCATCCGCGTCGGGGCTGGCATCGCCATCGAAATCCCCGTCCTCGTCAGGTCCAGCCCAGTCGTCCTCAGCGGGGGTGACAACGGTAGTACCGTGGCTCGCCCGTCTGAGGTCGTCCTTGGCCGTCTCCGCGTCCATCTCAGTCTCTCCTCCCTGTACCTCCCGAACATCATCATCAAGCCGCTCGAAATCACCATCACCCAAACCCTCAGCAATTCCGCCATCGTCGGCAGCAGCGGCGGGTGCGTCATCAACAACAATGTCCACGGCTGGTGCCACAGGTGGGGGCGTGTCGAAGCGGTCGTGGCCATCGCTGTACCGGCTCTCGCCCTCTTCCTCCATCTCCGGTAGACCGATATTTTCCTTGTCGTCCGTGGCGATGGCCCGGTTATTTCCGCCTCCACCAGCACCCGCCCAACTCGACTTGCGGAGCCGCGCGGGCGTCACAGCGGTCCTAACGCTCTGGCTACGCTTTATGCCGCCAGTGGGGACGTTGTTTGTGATTTGGCTGAGGGAGAGGATGCGCCGTGAGGTGCCCGCCGAGTTGGCAGTCGGGGTGTTGGCCTTGCTGCGGGCGGACATGGCCATGTTGATTGCCGAGCGGCGCTTGGCATTCTCGTTCGGCGCAGGGCTGTTGCTTGCTGCTGCCAGGGGTGTATCAGCCGGTTGGTGAGTCGACGACACGCGCTTCCGGCTCATCATCGAGTCGCGTCCGTTGGCACGATTGGTCTTAGCCATCAGCAGGACTCTTGAGTGGTCCATCACACCCTCGAGAATCCGGCGCTCGAGGCCTTCGGCACGCGCCTCCATGTCGTGAAGCTCCTCGCGGCGGAGTCGAAGTGCCGTGTCGAGCGACGAGAGGTCCGCCGTCAGCCGGCTCTTCTGACGGCTGAGGTTTTCCTGGTCGGCGCGCAGCAAGATAAGGCTGTCCTTCAGACGCTCTTCTTCTTCCTTGAGCGTGGCAAAGAAGCCTACTCTCAATTGCTCTTGCTCTTCCCGCAGAGAAGAGTTGGCCTCCTTCAACCGCGCCTCCTCTTCCATCAGGTTCGTGAGGAGCTCAACCTTGAGGCGCTCGTTTTCTTCCTTGAGGGTAGCTTTGAGCTGCTCATATTCTTCCTTGAGGGCCGCCTTAAGCTGTTCATGCTCTTCCTTGAACTTGGCCTTGAGTTGCTCTTGCTCTTCCCTCAGGGCGTCGTTTGTTTCTCTCAACTTTTGCTCTTCCTCCTTGAAGTTGGCGAGGAACGTCTCCCGCAATTGCTGCTGCTCTTCGCGGAGGCCAGCGTTCACCTCTTTGAGGAGCGATTCTTCCTCCCGGAGATTGGCAAGGAATGTATCCTTGAGAACCTGCTGCTCCTCGCGGAGAGCATTGTTCATCTCCTTGAGCTTCAATTCTTCCTCTGCGAGGTTGGCAAGAAACGCCTCCTTCAGCTTGTCCTGCTCCTCTTTCAGAGATACATTCGTCTCCATCAGGCGGGCTTGCTCCTCCTTGAGGTTTGCGAGGAACGCCTCTTTGAGCTGATCTTGCTCCTCCTTCAGAGCAACGTTGGTTTCCATGAGACGTGCTTGCTCCTCCTTAAGGTTGGTGAGGAAGACCTCCTTCAGTTGATCCTGCTCGTCTCTGAGAACGGCAGTGGCCTCCTTGAGCCGGGTTTCCTCCGCTTGCAGATTTGCCAGGAATTGCTGAGTCATCTCTCTCTGCTCCTCGGGTAGTTTGACGGTGATGCTCTCCTTCAGGCGCGCCTCCTCTTCTCTGAGATTCTCAATCTGTGCCTCAACCTGTTTCTTTTCCTCGAGCCGGCGCTCCAGAGCAATGATTGTGTCTTGGAGCGTCTTCTCCCTGTCTTCATGTTCATCGGCGATGCGTTGTGTCTGGGCGGCGAGGAATGCAGCTAGCTCAGCGGCCGTGTGCTTGACCTGTGCATGGACCTTCTCGAGCGTCTCGAGCTGCTCAAAGGCTTTGTCAGCTACTTGAGCGTGGCCAACCAGTGTCTCAAGCTTCTCCAGAACCAAAGTGTCGTCGTACTTTTCCGGCGGCGGCGGCAGCAATGGGCGCTCAACCCTTTCCTGAATTGCCATTGTCGAAGTCTTGAGATGGTCGTAATGTTCAGCCAGAAGTGCCATGACATGCTGAACTGTTTCGAGGATCTTAGGCTGGTACTCGCTGACTTGGCCCTGAAGCCCCTCCACCTTGCCGATGGCCTCCTGGACCTGTTCTCTGGTAAGCTGATGCTCCGCCTTTGCATCGGAGTGGTTGTCGTTCGACTTGGTGGCGAGGTCCTCAACACGTTCAAACACCGTCTTGGAGGCTTCTTCCATCTTCTCCATGGAGTCTGTGACGGCAGCGCCGAGAGTGTCGACGAGTGACTTCAGCTCCTCGGCGATGGACTTGGTGCCACTGACGGCTGCCTCAAGCTCGATGTCTCTCGCTTCACCCTTTGCAGCCCGATCATCTTGGAGAAGCTGCAGCTCTTCATACTTGGCGATCAGCTCGGCGACGCGTTCATCGAATTTCGCGACCATGGTATCAGCCACGGCTTGAAGCTTCTCATCCAGCTCCAGTTTAGCACCGACCACGGCAGTCTTGGAATCTTCAAACTCCAGCTTCATGGTATCGAGAACTTCTTTGAGATCATCGCCGATATTCTCATTCTTCCGGATGCTGTCGCTCAGGGCATCCAAGATGGTGTGGATGGAGTCAATTCCCCTCGCTCCGTCCTCGAGCTTGGCTCTCGCAACGGCTTGGAACTCTTCTAGAAGGGCCTTCATCTCACTAACCCCAATGCCTACACCAACAGTCTCTGCTTGGCGTTCCTCAAAGGACTTGACATTGGCGTCGGCGTGCGCTTCCATGCGCTCCCCGAGCTCTCTGAGGCGCAGCTCGAGGCAGTCGATATCCTCTTTGGAAGGGAGGCTGGCAAGGTCGGCCTTCACAATTTGCTCAATGAGAACCTTGGTATCGAGGCAAACAGCCTCAACGGCATCGACGTCGGTTTTCGTCACCTTCTCAGGATCCTCCAGAGCCTTTTCGTGTCGTTCCTTCATCTCGTCGAAGGCAGCTATGACCTGGGTGACTAGCGACTCCACCATGGCCACATCCTCCTTGCGAGAGAGAATATCCATTTGCGAGGTAAGTCCTCCAAGGCTTTCCCGAGTCTCGAGGATTAGAGTCTCAAGTGATTCGACTTGCTCTTTGCGGGAGAGATTCTCCATCTGAGAAGAGACGCCGGTGAGATTGTCCCGAGTCTCCACAACCAGCGTTTCAAGGGCATCAATGTGGTCCTTGCGAACAGCCTGCTCTCCGTCCATAAGGTCATCGAGACGCGCTTTTGTGTTACGGAGAATGGTCTCAATGGCCTCGACGTCTTCCCTTGTAGCCGCATCGGTGCTAGCCGGTGCCGAAGGAGCCGCTGGTTCCCGGGCTGCCAACTCGGCCACAGTCTCCTGGAGCTTTTGGATGCTCTCTTGTATTGCCTCGAATGGCTCCCGATTGGGCATACCAGCCACAGACTCTGCAACGTTGCGGAGTGTCTCCTCCATCCCAGCCAGATCTTCCTTGGAAAGAGATGGAACACCCTCTGGCGGGTGGGCTTCCATGGCCTCTACCTTGACGCCCAACTGAGCAATCAAAACTTCGAGGTTTTTGATATCGTCGTGCTTCAGCATCTGCTCCACAGAAACTATGGCATTCGCATCATTGTTGATTGTAGCCAGAGCTCGGTCATTCAAGTTCTTGCTGTCTTCGCGAAGGTCATCAATATCCGACCGGACGCTGTCCAGCCCAGTTTTCAGCGCTTCCAGGATCTCATCGTTGGCGGTTAGATCGGCTGGTTTGTCGCGCAGATTATTCAAGCTGGTACGAATATCGCCAAGACCCTCCTGCAGGGCATCCAGGATCTCTGTAAGCCCAGCAATCGGCCGAGTGCTGATTTCTGTTCGGAGGCTGCTGAGGCCTTCGTGAATAGCCTCGAGGACTTCTTTGTGATTTCCCGGCTGAGGAAGGGCTGGAATCAGCGATGAGTTAACAGCGTCCCGGAGCGATTCGATTTCCTCTTGAAGCAGGGCGCGGGAGTCGTCCGTGAACCTTGTCACGAGCTCCGCCACTTCGTCTCTGAAACCGTCAAGGGTGCGGAGCAGTTGCTCATTGGACTTCGTCAAGTCTGATTCGCCCCTTGCGCGGTCCACGTAGCTTTCCATGTCTTGCCGGAGCTTCTCAAATCCATCCTTGGTCGCGTCAAGAAACTGTTCGGTGTCCCGAGCATTGGCCGCAATATTCTGTTTGGCTTCCTCCGACACTGCCTTGAATTCAGCCTGCAGAAAGTCCTTGATTTCAAGAAGGCGCTGGACAATCTCGTCATTATTGCCCGTTTGGGGGACCAAGGCGGAAGACTGCAGTGAAGAAAAGTCGAACGCCTGAAGCTCCTTCCTTACGACATCTCCCAGACCGGACGAAACGTCAAATGACTCAAGCCCTTCCTTAACCGCATCTACGACATCCACCCGCGACAAGTCAGGCCGTGGGATGAGAGCCGCGGTTGAGGCAGAGAAATCAAAGGCTTCAAGCACCTGCTTGACCGCGTCCGTGACATCCTTGGAGATGTCGGTTGAACCGAGCCCCTCCTTCACGGCAGCTACAACATCTGCTCGTGAGAGGTCAGGCTGAGTAACGAGAGCGGAAGTTGATGCAGAAAAGTCGAAGCTCTCCAGCACCTTTTTAACAGCCTCCGTAACAGTCTGAGACAGGTCGACAGCTTCAAGACCCTCCTTGACTGCATTGGCAACATTTACCCGCGATGTGTCGGGGTGTGGGATGAGAGCCGAGGCATTGGCCGAGGGGAAGTCAAAGCCCTCCAATGCCTGCTTGACAGCGAGCGTAATGCTGTTGGTGAGGTCGAGGCATTCGATGCCATCCTTTACCGCATCCGCGACATCAACCCTTGAAAGGTCAGGCCGTGGAATGACAATGGACGAAAAGGCAGTTGAGAAATCATAGCCCTGAAGGGCTTGTTTTACAGCCTGCAGCACATTTTTCTGAAGGTCAAGAGTCTCGACCCCTTCTCTGACAGCCTCTACCATGTCAGCTGACAGGTCGAGCGATTTGAGTCCTTGCTTCACAGCATCCGAGACATCGCCTTTCGATACTGACTGCGGAACCAAAGCGTTTGCGTAGATGGAGGTGAAGTCAAACGACTGCAAGCCCTCAGTGACAGCGTCGAGCACATCTTCTCGGGTGAGATCGGAGCTGGGAGGTGGCGGCGGTGGCGGCGGAGGCGCAGGGAAATCGAATGAATGGAGCCCTTCCTTAACAGCATCCAACATATCCTCTCTCGATATCTCAGCGCCCATGGCGGACGGCGCAACAGGAAATTCAAACTCCTCCAAACACTCCCTAACAGCCTCGAGGATCTCATCCCTAGATAGAGTCGCCGGCGTCTCAACCTTGGGAGGCACCCAGTGCTTCAGGGCTTCGACGACAGCGTCAAAGACTTCATCCCTGGTCGCTCCGGGAGGGCGGTTGTCGCGAGGCGCGTATGCGCGAAGGCCTTCCTGCAGGCAGGCAAGGATCTCGTCTCGCTCCAAGCCGATCTGCTGAATCTCGATCTCAGGCTTGTACTTCTCCCACGCATCCTTGACAGCGTGAATGACGTCTTCTCTTCGGAGTTCTGGCACACGGGGCTTGTTTGCTTGTGTATCCTTGAGCGCGGCTCGCACGCTGTTGTAAATTTCTTTGTAGTCGATTGAGGACTCTCTGGACGCGAATGTCGCTGCTGACTGCCGGCGGTGTTCTCTGAGGATGTTGTTCATCTGTTGATTCATCTCTGCCAGGCCCTCCTCAATCACCTTGGCCATCTCAGCCTTGTTGGCTGCTTCGGTTTTCCCTGCGCCCTTCTCGGTGATTTCGTCGAGTCTGCGGCCGATTTCCCGTCCCATGCCCAGGACTTCGCCCCGAAGCTCTCGGACGAGCGCCTTGGTTTCGGCGGTCAAGCCGCCTCCTTGGGCTACACTGTCCTTGACAGTGCGGATGGCCTTGAGGACCTCCTCGTTGACCACGTCGACCGCGCGGGGTCCGGGAGTCGCCGGACGTCGGCCTTCTTGACCCGGTAGTAATCTTCCGGCTTGCGTGGCCTCATGGACAAAGTCGAAGGCTCCGTGCCTTGACCTTCCTTCGTCCTCATCGAAGTCCCACTCGAGATCTCGGCTACCTTTACCACCTGCGCCTCCCCTGCCACCCCCAGCAGCAGGAACAACAGCTTGTTGTTGGTTCGACTTGACGAAACGGGCAAGCTCCTCAACTTTCTCGGCCGTCGCCATTCCTGACAGTTTCCCGGCAAGCTCTGTGAGGCGTGCAAGGAGAGTATCTTGGCCTTCCCTGGTACCCATCTCTCGAATGATCTTCTCCAGCAGGGCAACTGTGGTGGGCGAATCGGGCACTAGAGATGGCGTGCTCAACATGGATTCCGTGTCAAGAGAGGCAGCGAAGCTGTTTGGTGATGGTATTCTGGGCAACGAAAACGGTCGGACAGACTTGGTCAGCTGCGTTGGGGACGAAGAATGGTGTCTGCCTTCGAGAAGAAGGGGACCACCATAAGGGTCTTTCGAGGCTGATCGCATCTTGGCATCCGAGATTAGCTCCCGAAGGCTCTTCCGGATGTCTTCGTCTCGGGCATTTGTGGCCTCTTTGAGGCTCAAAAGATCTGTAGCATTGTCTCGACTTCGCCGGCTGAGAAGCGACATTTCTTTCTGTAGAGTGGTTGCGATGTCTGTGAGGGTAAGGATCTGGTTGGACAAGGCCTCGAGGGATTGAGGAACCCTGACCATGGCCGTGGAGGGATTGGTAACGTTTGCAGGGGGAGTCTCGGGTGCCTTTGGAGTTGGCGTGTTGCTGTTCTGGGTACTCATGCTCTGCAGGGCAAGCATCGTGGCAGACTGCGGGGGGGTGTTTTCGCCCAGGATACTCTGGTGCGGACGTCGCACGGCTGGTCGGATGATGGGGGTCAAGCTGGGCCCTGGCTTTGGAGTACCAATGGGCGTCTTCTCGTCCCTTTCCTCCCTGCATTCAGAGAAAGTATCTCGACTCCGCAACGGCGTCGAAGGCCTCTCAACCTTCTCGGGCGATCTCGGTGTCGATTGGGCCGAGGTATCCCGTGCGCCGGCCTCAATCATCAAACTCAGGTCTTTGACGGATGAAGGCTGTAGAGACTGCATGCGGCGATGCGACGATCCCCGCGTCGGCGAGGGCCGCTCTGGTGATGTATCAATGCGCTTGGTCAGATGGGGCACCAATGCGCTCTCCCGTGCTTTCTCTGTCATGGCGGCATGGGCCGACTGAATGGCACTAGAGGTCCCTGTCCGCGAGACGCCAGGAGACTGCGGGTTGAGAGGTAAGGGTGGTGGTGCCCTCTCGGGATCAGAACTGTCCCACCTGTTCTTGATTAGCGAGCGCCGAAGAACCGACATGACATGGTCATGGCGGGTTGCGAGAGTGGAGAGAAAGGGCAAGCATACATGGGAACCAGGGCACGGCTGTGGTCCGATGATGCGGAATGCTGATGTTTCAATGCCCTGTCTCGAGGGGCATCCCGCTCAATGGGCGGCATTGTGATGGCAATGGGTGGCTTCGCGTGATGTTTGCTCGCGTGCTGGAATGCAATGCTAGATGGGCAGATGAAGAAATGCGATGTGGGTATCCTATTGTTGTAGCTCTGGCTGCTCGCAAATTGCCGCTAGATACCTCGTGTCGACGATGGAGCTACTCGAGAACAATAACGAGGACTCGAGTCTCAACCTGAAGCTGCCCAACCAGCTAAGGAAAAAAGATCAAACTCCACAAGCAGTGAACTGGAGATCCAGAGATGCAGAGCAATGTTGCCAATTGACTTATTAGCACAGGGTATATAGGTAATCTGCTGAGAACGTGCCGGTGAACTCAACAGCCTGCGTTGGCGCCGTCTGAACCAATTGCCTTCCGCTGTCCGCCTTGTGTTGTTGATTGTTTGGGTTCCCAAAGCAACGCGGGAAGGCGCTACCGGGGTGATCCTGCCACGCCCCACTCAAGACCCTGTCTCCTCCAGGCAATGCCTATCGATAAGCGAATCCCCGCGCGCCGATCGTCGAGACATCGAATTCAGACCTCATCAGAGAGGTGGGGGGTTTGGGAACTCATCAGGGCACAACTTTGTGTACGGAGTGCGGACCCAAATACTGCGGGTCAAACTCTAGAAATCCAGAAGGATCGCGATATTATCCTGTTGATCTTCAGATCCTTATCATCCGTTCTCTTCTTCCTTCTCCGCCTGGGTACTTCGTAGATTCAGTTTTCTCGCAACCCAACATCCATATCGGCATCTCCAGATATACGTTGTCATTAACAATCTTACAGCTCCATGACAAACGCCCTAGCCTAGCCCATTTTCCTCCAGTCGATCGATGATTTGTACCCCTCCGACCATTCCCGCTGGCACTATCTTAGACCAGGCTGGTGTGACCAACGCGCTATACCTGATAACGCGAAGCTTGGAGGTCAACCCGCCGAGGGAAGGCTGGCTGGACGTAAAAAGTACCTGTGAGATCGGGTATAGATGATCGACTTTGATTACTCCAGCCCTCACCCTTCAAGTTTCGCGCCGGCACCTCAGCTGGTACGTACAGACTTGCAGGTTGGTGAGGACCGGTCGTTCACCACTGGTAGTAAGCCCGCTAGAGGTCGAGTTTGTACCGATCGAGAACACGGACGTCATGACCCGCTCAGCAACTATTCAAGTTGTCTAGCTACCTCAAGTTGTCTAGCTACCTAACTTCTTAGATGTCGATGACGGGGTAGAAAGCTGGCTGATCTGAGGCTAGGTATCTTATATCGTGAAGGGCAACCTGGGAAGGTTTCAGTCTAGCTGCCTTGGCAGAGGCCTCCTCCACTTTGAAAAGCCATATACCTACCTTATAGGTGGAGTCGGCCGACTAAGTACGTTGACCGCAGTGTACGTTTGGGCTGCGCCGAAAAGTGCGTCGCCGAGATGGAAATTGCATGTGGCTGAAAGACTCACCGCTTGCCGCAAGAAGTGCCTCTTTTATTGGCGCTGAAGTACTCCTCTAAAGTTCGGAATGCAAGACGTCGGATCTCTCCCCATCAAGTTTCCCTAATAACTTAAAGGAGAGCCAATCTGTGGCTCTCTTTCATTCAAACTTATACTCTCTGCTCAAACTTTCAGATCGATGCTTTCGAACGGCTTAAGCCACACCTTGTATGCTGCATGCAGAATACAACGACTATAACCGCACCTTTTCTTCCTTAACCTCGGCTTTAGGCGTCGTCTAGCCTCTAAATGCCATTCGTGGGTGTGGCTTCCCAGAGTTGCCATGGCGTTAAATGAAAAGGAGGAGTTTTCACACAAACTTGTCGTGTTTGGTTGGGAAGGTTGGGAAGATAGAGAAGGCACATGCTTATGTGAACGTTGCATGATGCTTCTCTCCAGGCTTGAAACAAGTTTTTCACGCTGGGAAAAGGAAAATCTTCTACTTGTAGGCTCTGGGTCAGACTTGGCCTTCTGTCTACACCCAGACGCACAATCACATATCTCTTCCATACGCTCTGGCTGCCCGTTCTGCATTCAGATTCATCACATCTTCTCCAAAAGGGGATGGGAGCTACCGACCTTAGCAACGACGAGAATTTCTTGGAGCATTTATGCACGCTATACAACTCCTGCCACACCGTCACTGAGATGGGGCTTCGTTTTGGGGGATTCCTCAGCGGAAGGTGTTGGCATGAAAGATATTACGCAAATGGTTGCTCTCGAGCCCGACAGACTGAAGTCTCAAACAGAGTGCTTCATCGGAAAGCCCCCGCAAAGCTGCCGCTCTACACACACTTCGAGTCAACAAGTCGCTGATCTTCTGAGTTGGTGGTACAATCAATGCTTGAATTCACACCCTCGATGCAACCGGGTTTCTGACCCAGCCACCTATCCCCCAAGACTACTTCGGGTCGATGGCGAGATCTGCAAGCTGGTAGACACAGCGATGATGACTCGGGGTCCTTACACTGCCTTGAGCTATTGCTGGGGATCCGACCCCAATCATCTTCTTCTAACAGACACGAATATGTCGAGACTACTGGACGGGATCGACTGCGCCGACCTGCCGCAGACGTTTCAAGATGCCATGTTGATAACGAAAAGGCTTGGGATATGCTACATTTGGATCGACTCGCTTTGCATCGTTCAGAAAGGCGAATCCTCGGGCAGAGATTGGCTTAGACACCTCAAGATCATGGGATCCATCTATGAAAACTGCACACTCAACATCGCGGCGGCGCATTCCCCTGACGCCCATGGAGGTTGTTTCAGCTCCCGAGATGCCTTTGTTACCGCATCTCCGGTCATCGACTTGTGTATACAGGACAAAGTCAGGACATTTCAAATTGGAAGCAAGGCGATTCAAGTCATACCTGGCCATTTCCCGCTCAATAAGAGAGGGTGGGTGTTTCAGGAGCGAATGCTGGCACCACGGACAGTCCATTTCACCCATCACCAAATCTTCTGGGAGCGTTCTCATGTCCCAGCAGCAAGTGAAACCTTTCCTTGGGGAATCTCGCTCTCGCCAGAGGAGTATTGGAGGGACAAGGTCGCTGGTCGGCATGAAGACGAACTACCTGAGTACATACCTCCCTTTTCATTGCATTCTATTCCTGTTGATAGTCCTGCTCATATGCATAGTGAGTGGGCATTGGAAATACTTCGTGAGTGGGAAATCTTGCTAGAGAGCTACAGTTCAACCAGCCTGACACGTCCGGAGGACAAATTTCCTGCCATAGCAGGCATAGCGGCAAAAGTCTCGAAGGAGATTAAGCAAGCCTATCTGGCAGGGTTTTTCAGGTCGCAATTTCCACATGCACTCTGCTGGAAAGCCTTAGCCCCGGGACTCACACGTCGGTTCAGAAAACCCTATCGTGCGCCATCATGGAGCTGGGCTTCAACAGACGGCCCACTAGAATTGCCATTCAGAGTATTGCCACTGCTGAAACGGCAGGAACACGTGGATACCGAGGATGCCGAAGTTCTGGGGGTGTCTGTTACACCTGCCACAGGGGCAGATGCCTTCGGCCAGATCGAGTCCGCATCGATCAAGCTGAGAGGGCCGGCGATCAAAGCAACCGGGAACCCCGTGTTACTGGAATTGTCCACCCCGGTGTCTAAAGAGTCGGCCATTTCTAATACCAAGATTGAGGTATTTTGGGATGATGACGATGAGGCGCATGCATCGGCCGGTAGTTCTGTTCTTCTCTTCGTCATTTATCGATGGTTAGATCGTCAGGGGTTTATGTGTGCCTATGGGCTGGTACTCTGTCCCGCCCTTGAAAGCAACGTGCCGGTTGCTGCAGAGTGTTATCGGAGGCTAGGCCTATTTTCGGCGGTGTACTTCTGCGACCCCGACGATGCTGAAGAAGAACGCAGGTGGTTTGCTGGTCATCTTCATGAAATTACGATCATCTGAAGTTCCTGGGAATATCTGATGAAGAACAGTATGAGTTCGGGCAATTACAAAGGTACCTTATGAGTTGAAACGCCAGGGAATGCTTCCGAAATGTGTGCCACCCCTTCATGCGGGCTACTTCTCTAAGCTGTGAGGACCCTAATACCTTAGGTAACATCCGTTGCTCTTAGGGGCAGTCTCTTCGCCCGGTAGTGTCCCTCTCACTCGCCAGCCTTAAGCCCAATGTCCTACTTCCAAAGTCGCTAGGGTCGCATTCTCACACCACAATCTTTGCCTCCGATTTGGCCGGCCGCTGGCCAAAGATGGTGCTGCCGATGCGGACCTCGGAGCTGCCCATAACAATGGCACCCTCAAAATCCTCGCTCATGCCCATGCTCAGCTCCAGCTCCCTGTCCAGGCCCAGCGCTTTGGTCACCAGATCCCGCTGCTGCTTCAGCACCACAAAGTCCTCGTTCTCGTTTTCGGCTGTCGTAGCCACGCTCCGTGCGATGGCGCCAATGGTCATCAGACCCAGGAGGTGAAGATTGGGGCACTCTTCGACGATGAAACGGCAGAGGGACACAACCTCGGCTCCAGGAGCACACCCCGACTTGGACTCCTCACCCGAGGTATTCACTTGGACATGGACATTAATATTTGGTGTTTCGGGGTCGGCCTTGATCTTCTCGCCTCGGTGCTTGTCTAGCAGCTGCGCCTTCTTTTGCGTGTCAATGCTCGAGACACACCAGAGGTTGGGGATCTTGGCCAGGTTTTTGCAATGGTCTGGGATCACATCAGTATCTGGGTGCGGCCTGGGGACTAGGTAAGAGGAGACATACTTGACTGCAAACCACCGATGAAATGCCATTGAATCGTTTTGGGCAACAGGTTAGCCTTTTGACCGAGTTCCTGTGCGTAGTTCTCGCCGAAGTGCAGCTGCCTTATGGGCGGCTCGTGTAGAGCAAGGATATCATTGACCGGCTTCAATTTTGAGACGGCAACTAGCCGTACCTTATTTAGTTTGTTAAATTTCCAGCTTCTTTGACGGTGAGAAACGACAACAACTCACTGCACGCCCCTTTGCAACTGCGGCGATTCTCTCGGTGACTGCCTGTATTTGGGAAATAAGAGCGCTTGCTCTTGACGGATCAATCTTCATCTCTGTCTCGCTCATGGTGAACTAACTCCATGGGAGCATGTTGATTCAGATCGTGTTGCTTAGACTCTCAAAGAGTGTCGAATCGCCCTTGCCAACCCTAAATTCTCATTGCAGTCATCGGTGTCAGTTAAGTGGGCCAATCGCCAAGACACTCAGTTGGATATGCCCCACTACCTTATGTATTCGTAATACGATAGCAGAAGGTTGTAATTACATGTAATATCTCAACGACTCTCTATCGAAATTACCCCTCCATCATCAGTTCTCTTCTTGATCAAAATCCAACAAACAAGAGTCGGGCCTCCGGAGCCTGGGCAACTGACTACACCATAGGCTCGGTGCATTCACCGCATTTACTGCATGCTTGACCTCTGTCGCACAGAGTATGCGGTGTGCAACAACGTCCCCTGCACCTCTGGCCACTGACGGCAGCCATCACCTGCAAGGAAAAACCGAGCCTGGTCAACTAGACAAAGAGATTGGTTGTCGGCCGCATCGAGAAGCAATGCGAGATTGACCAATGCTGAGTGAGAGCAGATAAGCCGCCCACCTCACCTACTCCAGTCAGCCTCAAGTTGGTATGTTCCGTACCGAATACAAAGCAAAACTGGGAAGTCGCCGAGCCTCGGATCTCTTCTGAGCCTCGAAGTACTATATTCTACCACATTTCCCTCTCTGTCTTTTCACTGTCCCTCATTGCAATCCGCTTGCCATGCGGACCGCAATAGAAGAACGGCCTGGAGAGGCAATTGCGCGTGTCCCTCACTGGCAACTGCCGCCAGAGATCTGGTTGATCATCCTTGAATTCCTCCCTCCCTCGTTCTTCCAGCAAGACCTACGGCGCCTGACTCTCTGCAAACGATGGTACAGCCTGGCCTTTCCCATCTTTTACCGCAACATCGAGTGCACTCCCAGGGTCATCAGCCGCCTTGTCATGCGCAAGTCGGAATCCCTTGATAAGGCTCGGGCGTTACTCCGCAAGAGCCTACAATGCGTCAACATTGTCCTTGACGGTATTCCAGGATTGTGCGCCCATAACACAGCGCGCTACAGCGCATTCAACACATCTGCCAATCTCGGCCGCTTCTGTCTGATGTTGTTGGAATTCAAGGAGCTCAAGACCGTGCGCTTCACGGCGAGGTGGCAGAACAAGTACTGGAGAGGCGACCCCTACCAACAAGCCTATCTCAAGATAAGGAGCCTGAAGCCGTACATGACGGTATTGACGCAAATCACCTCGCTCGACCTCAACCTCTGCGGTACCGATGTAGTCGACGATGACTGGAAGAGAATCCACTTTTGTCCTCACATCCAGGCTCTGATCTCGAGAGTCCAAACCCTCCGCCTCACACTGCGGTGCATTTGCCAGACCGCTCTCTGGCCACTTGATGATCAGCCCGTCGCCGTTGGAAACCTCACAGTCAACCTCTATCTAGGCCGAGTATCTGACGTGAACCCCAAGCTCAACTCATCGAGGGTGTGCTACCCCGCCTCACCAGCCAAAGGGTGGGAATGTGAGAACCCGATAGACCAACTACGCCTACGCCTGAAACAATTAGTCAAAGAGATGCCGAGCCCTCAGCGCGCCGAGTTGGTGCATCTGGCACGCAGCGGCGAACTGCACACCTGGAACGCCTTAACCAAAGTCTGCACGAGAGACGACACGGTGAAGCCGAGACGCGTTCGGCTGTTTCGCGGCTGGGAGTCCCAACCCTGCTTTGACCCCAATTTGGATGATTCAGACATGCCCGATACCGATGACGGTGAGATGCTTGTCGATTGAAAGCAAAGCCTCAGGAAGAGGAAGTTGGACGGCAGCAGCTGTTGATGTACCCATCCGCCCAGAGCATTGTATGGCAGATCATTGTATGGAGTCCCCCGACACCCAGGAGAGAGTCAAGCGATGGCGTAACTGGAGTCGATTTCACTAAAGTAATTGTCACGTTCGGCTTTGTGGAGCAGGCGGACAGGAAACGGGCCGCTGTGACGAGTTTGATGAGAGTTATGTAGAGATACCCAGAAGGCAACTCATGAATGAGACCTGAATGACTTATGAATACTGCGTTTCTAGCCTAGATGAAGCAGCAAAACTCGAGACAAGGATGCATAGCGGACCCGCTCCATCGCGACGCTGTATGATTTCCACAGGCTGGCTGTTGCATTCACGTGTGCGATAAATTCATCGCGACCATAGAGGGAGTATTTACGAAATCTTATGTGCTCTGGTCTAAGAAGTTCCACTCTCCCCCTGTCCATCTTAAGGGACAAAACTGGAAAAGGCGGAGGGGCTTCCCCTCGGCCACCCGAGTATAACCTCCAAGCTACAGCCGTCCCATTAGAACCGTCGTAGCACCGTATGTATAACAACCCTAGTCCCCCACAGGATATGCTCATGGCCCATACACGAAAATGCTTTGCTTTCCCGCTCAAACCCAGAAAAGAGAACGAAAACAATGATCAGTTACGCCCCCAACGCCGGCTACTTCCCCCTCCCCGTCTCCTCCTGAATGACAGTCAACCCCCCACGACGCGCGGGACTGCTCACAGGGGCCTACCGCTGCGGCGGCACGGGCGCGGGGGGCATGTTGCGGATCTGCTTGATGAGGAACTCGCGCTCGTCGATGAACTGCTCATCGTCGGTGCGGTCCTCGAGAAAGTGCGAGAGGAAGTGCAGCAGCTTCTCCCTGTTCATGAGCAAGATCTTTTGCACGGGCACCGACTTGTGCGGGTTGGCCACAAAGACCTTGAAGACGTGGAACCCTTCGTACTGGACCATCTTGCGGTCGTCGCGCAGCAGGTTCATGCATATCTTGAGGTGCTCCCCCCTGTCCACGTAGGCCGTCATGACGTTGTAGTTGGACCGGTCCAGCAAAATCTCGCCCAGCAGCTTGATCGACTGCCGCTTGGTCACGTAGCTGTTGGACTGCACTAGTGTCCGGTTGTACTTGTCGAAGAAGCGCTCAAAGTTAACCGAGAGGTACCGCGGGACCAGCTCTTTGTGTTTGGTGAGCAGTTCCTGGGCGGGCCTGTTAGTTTAAACAACCGGAAAACCAAGAGAGAAGAATCAACCCAACAACAACAAATTCAACTCCCGTTACTTACCCTAAAAGTTGTAAACGCATCCGCCGCCACCTCAAACGAGCCTCTATCAATCCAATCAAAAAAGCTCCAAAAGACCCCCTTCCCACTCTGTGGACGGTCCTGGTCGATAGCCGCCACGCCGCCCGCGCTCGACCCGGGCTCATCACCATCATCGTAGAGTATCACCTTGGCGGCCGACTCGTTCTTCAGCACCTCGCGCAGCACGGTGCCCGCGGGCGTCGCGCTTTCCTTGTGGTCGTACCCCCTGCACAGCTCCACCAGCACCTGGGGCCGCCTCTCAACGACGTAGGCGAGGGCCAACGGCTCGGGCCGCTGCGGCCCGGCCTCGGGACGGAAGCGGAAGACGTACGAGAAGATGACCTGGCTGTCCTTGCGCGACTCGAAGGGCAAGCGGTGGAGGTTGGCTGCGAGGAGGTAGAGGAGGTCTTCTTCGATCAGGCCCATGACCAATTGGTAGATCTGGTCCCGGTTGGCTTCCGGTTCTGCGGGTTGGTGAAGAGTAAATAGGACGGGGTCAGCAGAGGCGGTTTAGGGAGGTTGAACTTGTTTATCTTTGTGAATCGGAATCGGAACGTACCATGTGAACTTTGAAGAACCTGCTTCATCTGTGAGAGCACCTTTGCGAGCTCCTCGGCCTAGGTAGGTGCAGGGTCAGCGGGGAATGACATGAAGGCCCATTGGGATTCGATTCGAGTTGTTTACCTTTGCGGCGCCCGCTGGTCCCTCAAGTTTTGTGACATGGTCTTTTGCCTGTTTGGCAAGATCGGTCGCATTCGTCCTTGTGCGGGCTCGGCCAAACAAGAAGGACATCTTGCCCAGCGTTGGCTGCGCGAGCGGGCGGCGTCGAGCGGGTGATCGTCTCGAGCTAAGAGGGAGCGGATCGAAACTTAAAGAGCGAAGGGATCGGTACCAGCCGCCCTTGGCGAAGAGTTAATTCGCACGACGACGAGTTTGAAAGGATGCAAGTCCAACAGCCGCAGACAAGCTCGTCGGACACTAGAAAAGTGCATGCATGCCGTTACCACCGAACCAGTTCTAATCTCACGACTGTTAACGCTAGGCGCAAGAAGTGAAGTGGGGGATTATGCCATCACCGAACAAGGTTGTTGTGGTGGAAAGTGCCCTGGCAACCAGCTACACTTCAACTCTTGACCAAGGCCAAAACAGCAATCCTGGGGTCTAGGCAAATTCATACCTAGCTACCTATGAAGAGCAACGTCCACTGAAGGCATTGCAACTATCCTTATACTGCTTTGGATTCATAATACCTACCGCAAAAGCCGAATAGGGCATCCCTGACTAACCAATCCTCATCTGCAGCCGGTTACGGATACGCTCGACATGTGCCTCACCATCAAACTCCCATTCTCATAGAAAAACAAATCTCCATGGAAGTCTGCAGGCGAGAGCAAGGGGGAACTGGTGATTTCCCCCATGCCGGTTTGCTCTTCGCCAGTCGTATACCTCGAGAACCATGGGTCTAAGTGGTTAACGCGGAGATAACCTGGCGGATGCGTCCTTACCTTTACACTTGTCGAGGCCCAAGGGATAGACATGAAGCCCCAGCTCCCACGTCACATATCTCGCGACGTGCTTACGCTCTGTCATGGTTAGTGCATCGCGACTGTCACACAAAGTCAACGGCAGTCCAAAAACATGGCCTCTGAGCAGCAACTGCTCGTTGAGGCATAGGCTTCGGGAGCACCTCCCATGGAGCATTTCACAGCAAGCGCAGAGCGACTGGCATTGTGAAACGGCCATTGAGAACAAAGTCTCGATTTCGTTGACTGCATCTAGATCCCCGAGTCCGTCCCGCCCGCACCGCCGGATGGCAGAAAAACCATCAAGATATATGCAACCGTAAAATACCGAAGCCGCAAAAGACGCCAGCGCCGAACCGGGGTGAGCGCTCAACGAGGAGCAATGGTGGGGTATTTTATCGCCGTCATAGTTCGAATCGAGTCCCCTTTTTCGTTTTGTCGTCAAGGTTTTACTTTTATTCCCTCCACCTGACCTCAGCACCTCAAGCCTTGGACTTGCCCTTGGCCTTGACAGCCTGCTCACGACCGGCCCGGATGCGAGCGAGGATGTTCTCACGGTCCTTGTCGAGCTTGAGCTTGGTGATGACGACGTTGCTGGGGTGGATGCCGAGGGGCACGCTGGCGCCCGTGGCCTTCTCCCGGGTGACGCGCTCGACGTGGATGACGTATTTGAGGCGGTACACCGACGTGACCTTGCCCTCCTTGTCCTTGTTCATGCCACGGACGATCTGGACCTCGTCGTCCTTGCGGATAGGAATGCTCCGGACCTGTCAAAGTAACCGCATGTCAGCTCGAACTTGAAGCGAAATGAAGTGACATAAGGTCTACACCTCAACATACATTGTACTTCTCACGGAGCTCCTTGCTGAGCGGAGCGCTCATGATATCGCGGCGAACGCTCGAAGGCGCGCTGAAGTGGGCCTTGCGAGACTTGCGCCTCGACGACGAAACGGCTATGGAAACGCGATCGTTAGATCAGAATATCATAAAGAGTAATTCTGGAAGATACTCACTGGAGCGGACCTTGGCCATTGTGATTGATGGAATTGACGGAGGACAAGGTGTCAAGTGGTTGATCGCCGTGATCTTGAGGAAGCGAAGAATAAACGCAAATTTGTGGGTTTTGGAAACTGGTGCAGCCCTGGCAGAATCCGCCTCACCACCTGCCTAACTGGAATGGCGCTAGTGGAGTCAGGTGGACCAATTGAACGAGGGCACCTCGTTCATTCCAAGAAGAGTCCCATCTTACTCAGCGCCGAACCTTCCACAGTCTTGCCGTGAACGACAGATTTTCGTAATTATATCTCCTGCAAATGTATCATCCCTTCCAGTTCCCAGATTGACATTTTGCAGATACTTGGATAAGATACGGCAAGCGATTGTTTTATGTGGGCATAGAGTATTGTACGTAGACTACCTAGCCGAGCTATGTAGCCTGCTGTATTTCCTCGATCTTTTGCTTGTGGGACGCTTGGTCTAGGGGCAGATTGCAAGTATCTGATATACCACCACATGCCTGGTCGAGACTCTTTGCTGTGCCGGTAATATAAAAGTACTTGCTTCGATTAAGGAGGGAATCAGGGTAAGTTATTCAGGTTGTTTGATTAGAATTCAGTCGGGTATTTGCCAGCAAACCCATGCCAGTTGGAGGCGAATACTGTGTTTCACTTGCTCTCTGTGCTTGTGCTCAGACTCAAAGGCAATCCAGGAGGTTTGTAGAGGGAATAATATTCATACAGACATATGTCGTGCTATATACCTTACCTAACCTAGGATACATTCTTGGGCACCCGATAGATGATGATATCCTGACCTCCTTAGGCCAGTCTCTGAGATGAATGCCAACACTCAGCGAAACATAGGATGGAACAACGAACGGCACGTGAGAGTTCTTGCTGTAGGACAATGATGAATGAAGAGTGGGGATGATTTATCTGCAGAATCATTTGGAGCCGGCGAATGACATTGGCGGACAGGAAGATGGTGAGGCTGCCGGTCACTCCGAGAAGCTCAGATCATCACGGAGGCAGCTGTGCGCCGGACAACCAATGGGCAACAACCGGTTTGGGCTAACCACATACGGAGACCTTGGCACATCCCGCCGCGCTCAAACTGCTAGGAAACCAGGATCGCCAATCAGAAAAAGAGCTGTGGGCCAAGGCCCCACTCAGAACCCGAACCAATGAGGTGTTACAGCGCGCTTTCCCTGCGATTCATCCGCAGCTCCAACTCCCCGATACCTTTTTGTCTGCCTCGCAGCTCTCTCGCATGGCCCTGCTGCACGGCAGTCTCCTCATGCGTCTTGTCTCGTCGGCCACTTCCCTCTCTGCCTTTCCCTTCCCTCTCTTCTTTTCCCTCACTCCTCCCACTTCCCCCATACAATCTCTAAACACACACACCATCTCCAATTCTCCCCAACTTCGTTTCCACCATCCTGACCATCGTTCGGGCCACCTGCCTAGACCTCATCGCCTTCGCCTTCAACCATCACGTCGTCGTCGTCACGTACTACACCAGTGTTGGCGACCCTCCTCCCACTGGCACGCACCTCCATTAAGGATACCATCTCGTCCCTCTCAATTCCATCGGATCGAACTCGCCGGCCTCCTCTTTGGCCAATTCCTTTCCTTCCTCCGGCCACACGTTGCTTACTTGAACTTTCCCATCCCTCCCACGTCACGCGGCTCTCGTCGCGAAATAGTTGCACCCATTGACACGCGTTGAGCTGACTAGTGTCGCTTCATACGCATCTAACCCAACACTTTCACTCATCTAGGTGCTCCCACAGATTGCTCTTCACCATGCCGTCGTTTGATCGCATTTACGCGTCATCGCCAGTTCTCGCCATGCCGCCGCAGGTTGCTCATCAGGTTCCGCTCGGCAAATCCTTCCAGCAGCACCAAGCCATGTCTCTCAGCCAGCCAGTCTCATGGCCAGCGCACCTCGTTCGAAGCTCCTCTGTTGCCGGGCGCAAGCGGTCCAGGGATGAGGCATCAGTCAACCTTGACCCTCCCGAAAAGCTGGTTGAGGCCCCTGTCATCAAAGAACCTGAGGATGAATGGATCTACGGCCCCGGCATGACGCTCATCAAGAAAAGCACCGGATACATCGCAGATGCCAGTAGCCAGTCGGGCACATGGGTCGAAGAACGTGCAGCCAAGGAAGAAGCGCGCAAAGCTGAAGCCGCTCTTCTAGCCCAACAGCAATTGGCCCAGTCTCGGCCGTCCTTGAGAAGCCACAAATCTCAGCGACTAGACATGACGACAGCCGCAAACACTGATGGCAGATCCCCGAGCCGCCGCTCCAGCCCCACCCGTGAGGCGACCAACCCATTGTCGGCCTCTTCAGATTCCATTGCGCAACCAATTGTGGACGAGTTCACCCTCCATCTCGGCGTTGGCTGGAGCCGAATCAGCGAACACATCGAAGCCGCCGCCCGCGGCTGGGCCCGCTATATCGAGAATCACTACCCTGTTACCAACGTCAAGATCTTGTTGGAAAGCCGTGGCCTCCAATCATATCTAGTCGAAGCGAATGAAGGATACTTCCTCTTTGCCGAAAATCTACGACAAGGCCGGCTTTTGAGTCGAACTCCCGAAAGAGCCCTCAGCAACCTGAAATCCTCTCCACCTGTCTTTGACGGTCTCGATACCATGGATGCCTCCGAGTCGCCCAAGCCTCTGGACTCGACACCCGGAGTTTTTGCGCACACCAATCCCCTCGCCTCAGTCGAAATGGACATGAGCTGAGCGGCTTTGCGATTTGATTTTGGCGTTAATGGCGGGTGTTTGCCTTGCGGTGATTTGCTGAGTCGCCAGTGGCCGGTATGGCGTTGAACTGGCAGCGTCAACACACCTCGACTTATCTGGTATGCAAGGATTTCAGGAACATGGGAGATTTTCACGGATCAAAAAGGTAATCTGGCTTTTCTAGGAGAATATTGGAATGGGCGAAGGGTTGCGTGTTGATACTGTACTATTAGAAGCAATTTGGACTTGATCAATACACGAATGATCAAAAAGGTCTCACTGCTTCAAGAGGATGACAAGCCAGCTTTGTCCTGTTACGCATGTAAACTGTAAAGTCAGTTGCTACTCATGTGGTTCTGGGACCCGCTCCCGTCCGAACCAACCCGAACTGATGCACAAGAGTCGGCTTCATTCCAGTCACTGCAAGCAGAAGATAAGTATAGCAATGGATCAAAGTCGGATCATCCGCTTTCGCCGGAAACAGACCAGGCGCTGAGCGGGAACCCAATCGCAATCCAAACGAGTCGATAACAGTGACACAGACCGCAAAGATGGGACCGCACCGTGTAGGCGGGGCGCATGAGACGCGATACCAGGAAGCTTGCCTCGCGACTTGGTAACGTGGACGCGGCATGCAGTGATGCTTCTGGCATTCTCTGCCTTGTATTCCTGCCAACCGACCCTGTTAGTTGATTCACTGTTCTCCTCATTCTCCTCGAAAAAACTTCATCCATAACTACTTCCGCCTGTTTCACGTCCTTTCCCTGTCTACATTTTATTGCTGTCACCTATGGTTGTTCATTAGGCTCAATCGTCTGCAACACAAGCCGGACCTCAGACACCAATCGTTGCTGGCAGCAAGCTACAAGACTGGTAGCCCTTACCTGCCGAGTTTGGTTGCGGAGTGGCAAAAGCAGCGGGACAGCTGACAGACAGCTCCCCGTTTGCCGTTCGCAGCCGGGACACAGCCTCGCCCGAGTCACAAGCTTGAGATTTTCTTTTCGTCGACTGAAAGTTCACTCTACTGCACAAAACCTTTGCTTCGATCACTCAAACTTCCGTCAGGCGAGCCTCTGTTATCGCAACCGAGCAATTGTTTGGACCGCATTCGGGGGGCATCTTGTGATGCAGTGACCCCTCCTCGTACGACATCAGCTCTGCCGGTCAGTTGCCAGCTGTCAAACCTGCCCCTTCGGGTTCGTTGTGCCTTGGAGGGAGCCAGTTCCAGTCGTGCCAGAACAAATTCGAAGGCGAAACGATCGGACGAGACGAAAGGGTTCTTCCCAGGGCGTGGCAGCCGAGCCTCCAGCATTCATGGTGTCGCATCACGGCGACGGGTCAACGTCGCTGGCGCTACGGGGGCCTTCGTCTGTCGTCGGCATCGTTGGTGGCAGCGGCAGCGGCCAGAGGGAAGGCCTGCACGTCTCCTCTCGCTCCCGCCGCTACAACCGTTCACATGCCGGCGGCAGCGCTTTCGTACCCCAGAATGAGTTCCCTGTGTTCAGCCACAGCGGCGATGTCGAGATTATTGTGCGCGTCCCATCTGGGCATGAAAATCGCTATCTCCTGCACCGGCACAACCTCACTCGCTGTTCCGGTTTCTTCGAGGCCAGCACCAGCAATGAATGGTCGCGCGCGCAAGCAGTACCGGAATTGCCGGCACCTGGAACGGCCGGCGCGATAGAGGCGGCGAAGAGCCCAACCGGTGGAGAGCTGGCACGGATAGACGACCGCACGGGGAGCAGCGACGGGGGGAGCAAGCATTCGGCCACGGCATTGGCGAACATCAAGAAACGATGGAGATACGAGCTCGACTGGGGAGCGGGGGACAATGACATACCGATGCTGGTGCAGAAAGAGGAGACCAGCAGTCCGCCGCCGTCAGGGCGTTCAGTCTTTGGCGGCCCTGCACCCAGCTCTTCTTCAAGCCGGCACCATCATCACAAATCGGGTTCCCACTCATTTTTCCGCTCAGTAGCCAATCTGAGTCTCTCTGCGACACATCCGCCGCCCTTACCTCCACCAACTCAAGCAGAGCAGGATTTATTACGAGATTACGACAACCTCTTCCGTATCATGTACAACTACCCACCTTATCTCGACGGCGTCAATATTGCCGATGCCTACGTGCAGTGCAAGTCGCTTCTCGCATTGGCAGACCAGTACGACGCCCTTGCCGTGGTCGGTCCGCGTGTCGACCATCATCTCCTCCAATTCCAGTCCCGCCTCTGGAAGCAGATCGCCAAGTACCCCATAAGCTACCTTCGGCTCGGCTACCTCGCCCGGTCCAAAGTCATCTTCCAAGAAGCGCTAATCCACGTCGTCGGTCAATGGCCGGCAGGCGAACGGTCGATCCGCGCCGCTCTGCCCGAAACGGTACTCGACATCATCGAGGACAAGGTTGACGAGCTGGAAGAAACCGTCAGCCGTATCGAGGCGCGCCTCTTCCGCCTCACTTTAACAAACCGCTCAGGCGAGCGCGTCGGCCCCGCGACAAACTACCTCGACTGGCTCGCGGTCAGCCTCTTCCGCCAGTGGCTCGCCGAGAACACCACCCCGCCAATACCGGCCGTGCCGGAGCGCAGGGCGCACCGCGATGCCGCCGGGTCGCGTGGCCGCAGGGGCAGCACTAGCAGCGGCAGCGGCGCTAGCGCAGCAGGAGGTGGTGGTGCGAACGGCCGCTCGGCGGGCGGCGGCAACGGCGCTTCGAATGCCATGGCCGCTCCCGTCCCGCCGCTGGCCTCGCTGGGGAGGACGTACCGCTTGCTCGGGGCCGCGCCGGGGTCGGACAGCAAGGGATACCTCGGTCATGACGAGTGCAAGCGCTTCCTGAAGCTCACGCCCGACCTGTACAGCCGGGACAATCTTCGGCGGTTTGAGAAGCGGATCGACGAGCTCAAGGCCATGGCGCGCGAGGTGGTCCGCCCCTTGATGGGCAGCAGGCTCGAGCTGGACGTGAGCCATGGCGCCGGGTCCATTGGGTATTTGACCTGTACCACGGTGGGGGATAGGGACTTGCCGTGGGCGGTTTATGATTGAAACTTGGTTGGTGGCATCGGAGAGGAGAGGAGGAAGGTAATGCTTGGTTTTCTTAAAGGCCAAGCACTGTGGCGTTGTTTATACCTGGTGGTCTGTCATTTGGGAGACTGGGCTGAGGAGGATGGTGGGACCTGGTGTTCTGTCATATCCTCTCCTGGGCGAATGTCGGTTGGCGGCTGGTGGTTCGATGATTCACTACGATATATACGATGACTTGATGTAACGAACGGATGGAGCGCTGTGTTTTACTCGAGGATACCCTGTTGAATAGGTTGCAATCGATGTGGCCTTTATGTTTATGAGGAGAAGCTCAAAGGTTGTGTTCAGAGTGCACTCTTTTGTTTCAAGGAGCACGCGAGCAACCGCCTATTCCTCATGAGAATTGTGGAACGAAATATCAAGTTTATTTATCACCTAGATTTCATTGAGAAGGTTGAGGAAACTAATGTTACTCAATATGTTATTGCGAGCTGTCACTGGTACTAGAACACTTGAGAAAGGACAAGCGCAATCCGCATAGCCTGAGAGCAGGATAAGAGGAGAGAGCTCGAACAATGAGATGCACTCAATTGCATTCTCGAAGCGCTAACAAATTACCCCTGGAATCGGGGTGGGTCCGGGGAGCGTCGAGGTACCGTAACGATGGATTGTATTGAAATTTCACTTCTGTAACGTAACGCACGTTAAGCCCCGAACAAGCGTCTGTGCGCAAAGGCGGTGAAGCGGCCTCTTCTGTTAGGCGGTAACAATGATTACACCGGCAAAACCCCGCAACCCCTCTCCCTCACCCCTCCATCCCGAGACCGATCTGCGACTTGCGTTGAGTCACGCACAGCCAAATTTTGTTCACTGAAGGCTGGGTTTGGGTGGAGTGAGAAGGTCAGGCCCAACCACGCCAAGTACAGACCAACGACTCGTTTCTGGGCTGATTGCAAACTCCATAACAACACCAACTTGTTTTTTTGTTGAACCGCCGCAGCCACTGTTCATCGCCGAATTGGCACCATGTCTATCGATTTTCCCAAGGAGGAGGAGGCTATCATCGCCAGATGGCGCGAGATCAACGCCTTTGAGCGGCAGGTACGTGACGACCGCCACATTTATTCCAGACCTTATGCGACTGGTTATTGACTTTGCTACCAGGTCGAATTATCGAAAGGGAGACCGAACTACACCTTCTACGATGGCCCTCCGTTCGCGACCGGCCTCCCTCACTACGGCCATCTCCTCGCCTCAACCATCAAAGACATCATCCCGAGATACTGGTCCATGAAGGGCTACCACGTCGAGCGTCGCTTTGGCTGGGATACCCACGGACTGCCAATTGAACATGAAATCGACAAGAAGCTGGGCATTTCTGGCAAAGCTGCTGTCATGCAGCTAGGCTTGGAAAAGTACAATGCCGAGTGCCGATCCATTGTGATGCGGTACCGCGATGAGTGGAGGAGCACCATTGAGCGCCTGGGGCGTTGGATTGACTTTGACAACGACTACAAGGTGTGTTCTTTGAGGAGGTCATCAAACTCGGGCTCAAGCTGATGGCATAGACCATGGACCCCACCTTCATGGAATCGGAGTGGTGGGTGTTCAAGCAGCTCTTTGACAAGGGCCAAGTATATCAGGGGTACCGGGTGATGCCGTACTCTACCGCCCTCACCACAGCATTGAGTAACTTCGAGGCCAACCAGAATTACCAAGACGTGACAGACCCTGCCGTCGTCGTTTCCTTTCCCCTACTCGACGACCCCAAGACCAGCTTCCTGGCCTGGACAACAACACCATGGACCTTGCCCTCCCATACTGGACTATCGGCGCACCCGGATTTCGACTACGTCAAGATCCACGACGAGAAGTCGGGACAAAACTACATCCTCTTGGAGAAGCTCCTTGGGACCTTGTACAAAGACCCCAAGAAAGCCAAGTTTCAGGTGTTGGGGAAGCTCAAGGGCAAGGAAATGCTCGGCTGGCGGTATGAGCCACCGTTCAACTACTTCTACGAGGAATACAGGGATATTGCATTTCGGTTGCTCAACGCAACGTACGTCACCGATGACAGCGGTACGGGCATTGTACACCAAGCCCCGGCGTTTGGTGAGGAGGACTACAACGTCGCTGTTGAGTACGGTATCGTAACCGAGCAGCGCCCGCCGCCCGACCCCGTGGATGAATCTGGTTGTTTTACCAGCAAGGTGTCTGATTTTGCTGGTATGCACGTCAAGGAGGCCGACAAGCACATCATCAGACATCTGAGGGATGCTGGGAGACTGGTCGTTGAGTCCCAGCTCAAGCACTCATATCCCATGTGCTATCGCTCGGACACGCCCCTAATCTACAAAGCGGTGCCCTCTTGGTTCGTGCGCATTCCCGAAGTCATCCCCCAGATGCTTGAAAATATCGAGGGGTCACATTGGGTTCCTTCGTTCGTCAAGGAGAAGCGCTTTGCTAGCTGGATCGCCAATGCTCGCGACTGGAACGTTTCGCGGAACAGGTATTGGGGTACACCGATCCCGCTATGGGTGAGTGAGGACATGGAAGAGCGCATCTGTGTTGGAAGCATCGCCGAGCTCAAGGAACTTAGCGGTTACGAAGGCGAGATTACCGACCTTCATCGTGACAAGATCGACCACATTACGATTCCTAGCAGGAAGGGCAAAGGCTCCCTGAGGCGGGTAGAGGAGGTCTTTGACTGTTGGTTCGAGTCTGGGAGCATGCCATACGCCAGCAAACACTACCCCTTCGAGAATCGTGACGAATTTGAGAAGTCGTTCCCCGGTGACTTCATCGCCGAAGGTTTGGACCAAACAAGAGGCTGGTTCTACACCCTCCTAGTCCTCGGTACACATCTCTTTGGCGTCTCGCCCTTCAAGAACTGTGTCGTCAACGGCATTGTGCTGGCTGAGGATGGCAAGAAGATGTCGAAGCGACTCAAGAACTACCCCGACCCCAGTATTGTCATGGCCAAGTACGGCTCGGACGCTCTTCGCCTGTACCTCATCAACTCTCCTGTCGTCAGGGCCGAGCCGCTTCGGTTCAAGGAATCGGGAGTCAAGGAAGTTGTAGCCAAGGTTCTTCTCCCTCTCTGGAACAGTTACAAGTTCTTTGAAGGACAAGTCGCTCTGCTCAAGAAGGTGGAGAACGTCGATTACAAGTTTGACCCGCATATGGAGTCCTCGAATACGAACGTAATGGACAAGTGGATTCTGGCCAGCTGCCAGAGTCTTCTCAAGTTTGTCAATGAGGAGATGGAAGGTTGGTTGCCGATGTCCTCATACGTGTCCGCAAGTGCTAACCGCAATTGCAGGTTACCGGCTGTATACGGTCGTGCCCAGACTCCTCGAACTGATCGACAACACAACGAACTGGTACATTCGTTTCAATCGAAAGCGCCTCAAGGGCGAGAATGGCTTGGATGACACCCTGCACGCCCTCAACACGCTATTCGAGGTTCTGTTTACGTTGTGCCGCGGTCTTGCACCCTTTACGCCCTTCCTCACGGACAACATCTACCTTAGGCTGCTCCCACACATCCCTAAAGAGCTCCTAGGCGAAGATTCTCGTAGCGTCCACTTCCTGCCCTACCCCCAAGTTCGGCAGGAGCTCTTCAACGTCGACATTGAGCGGCGCGTGCAGCGGATGCAGAAGGTAATTGAGCTGGCCAGGTACTCTCGTGAAAGACGTGGGGTCGGCTTGAAGCAGCCGCTAAGGACACTCGTCGTCATCCACCATGATCCTCAGTATCTCGAGGATATCCGATCACTACAGGGCTACATCACCGAGGAGCTCAACGTTCGCGACCTGGTGCTTACGTCTGATGAGGCGAGGTTCGGAGTTGAGTACAGTGTTACGGCCGACTGGCCTGTGCTTGGCAAGAAGTTGAAGAAGGATATGGCTAGGGTCAAGAAGGCTTTGCCGAATGTCACCAGCGAAGAGGCGCATAGCTACGCTCTTAACGGCAGGCTTGTGGTCGACGGCATCACGCTTGAGGAAGGGGATTTGGTAGTCAAGCGCGGCCTGAGGGAGAACAATGAGTCTCGGAACCTTGAGACGAACACGGACAATGATGTCCTTACCATCCTCGATGTGGAGATCTACCCAGGGCTCGCCGAGGAGGGCCTTGCGCGCGAGATCATCAATCGCGTGCAACGACTCCGGAAGAAGGCCGGCCTGCAGCCGACAGACGACGTCAAGATGGAGTACAAGGTTATGTCCGATCCCGAGGAAACTGGCATCGAGGGCGTGTTTGAGTCTCACGCAGAGACCATTTCCAGGGCACTGCGGAGACCGCTGGATAAGCACGAGGTGACGCATCTGGATGGCCAAGTTGGCCAGGCTCCGGCGCCGAATGGGAAGGAGGAGGGAATCATTGCCGAGGAGGAGCAGGAAGTGCACAAGGCTACCTTCCTGCTGCGGCTTCTCAAACTTTAGGAAGGGCTGGTAGTGTTGGTACGTAGATAGATAGATCTACTCTGGTGCAGCAAAAGTTTGAGCGTCCATGTACAGTTGAGAGCGACCGAGAGAATAGAGATAAGAGCCCTGGGGTGTGTCCCTCTCCCTCTCTTCACCTGGAACCTTTCCCTGCTGCCTGCTATGGTCGTGTAAGAAGGTGCCGGTGTTTCACGTATATACACTGAGTGACAGAAGCTAGCCTACCAGATAGCAATTTTTGAGCTTCAAAAACTCTTGGGCGCACTTGTCTTTGTGCACAGAATTGTAATCGGCAACGATGCACTTGCCGTAGACGGCAGCCTAGGCAGCATGATGTCAGCATCATGTGAAGACTTGATGCTCATGAATGAGTAGAATTGAAAAATTGAGGAGAGTCGCTGGACCTACCTCAGCAGAACATTTTGATACGGCTTGGGCGAAACGCTGGATCGGTCGAGGCTTTGGCTGCATCTTGTTTCGTTGACAACCAAAGCCGCCCCCCGTTGGTCTCAGAACTCTGGTTGATGACGAGCATACGAAGTGATCCCAAAGTCCTTGCTTATGAACTTAGACAATATACCGCTAATACTCAGCCGATTTGGAAATACGACGCTACTCAATTCAAGCCCGGCTTGCCCTTACTATTGGCCACATCGTGACGCTGCATCTCGCTTATAGTCAGCTAGGACCCTAAACCCTAACCCCAATTCTTTGACTTTTCCCAGGCCCCCGTGTCTAGCCACCATTCAACCTCAATTTGACTGCGTTATTAAAGCTGTATTCGCCTGTTAAATGCGTCAAAATGCTCTAGGCAATTTAGGCGAGATTGATGTCGTCTGTAAGCAAAGTTGGCTGACTGAACATGCCTGTGGCCTGTACTGACGTAAGCGACGTACACGGTCACGATGTGGCCAATAGTAAGGCGGGCCGGGCTTGGATGGAGTAGCGTCGTATTTCCAAATCGGCTGAGTATTAGCGGTAATTCATTACTACGAAGTTAGTGGATAACGTTATAGGCCCATTGTGCTGGCATGCTTGGTGCATTATGCGGGGCGGGCCGCTCTTGCCAAGATGCAAGGCGGAGGTGGGGCCCAGCCTTCCACTTTCCATTGTGCATACACCATCCGTACGCGGTAATGCTTCATGCCTCGGCGCGGTCTGCGTTCCTCACCTTTGTCAACAAAGCCAGCTCCACTCCCTCGCCACCGGCTTTCACGATCTCTGCACCTCTGTTCCGCGCATTTCTTCTGTTCACGCTTCGATAGTCGCTGCTGCTTGGGTTCCAAGTTTAACATGCACGGAGCTTCCTTTCATGCCGCATCAATCGTCACCGCCCCGCCAAGATGGCCGGGCCAATCTCTCCTCCTCCTCGTTTTTCTCCAGCAATTCCCAGTACACTGACGAGGGTGAGCGTGTTCCACATCTGGTTGTACGTGCAAGGCTGCACCTGCTAACTGCATCATTTTCAGACATTGCAGTAATTCATGCGATTGTTACCTCGGCAGAGGAACTATTACCCACGCTCCCGGAAAGAGAGCGCCTCGCGACCAACGCTCTCTTTTTAGCGGCCGAGATCGTTTTACCCCAGTATGGCATTGATCCGGAAGATGTGCCGTCGCACATCTCTCGCCTGCTCTTCAAAATTGGAGGCCAACGCTCGGGCGAAACGCTCGCCGACAAGCTCACGGCTGTTCTCGAAGGCATGGGCATTCGCTTAGAGATTGTCTCGGACGAATCTCTGTCTAATACGACGTCTCTCGTGGTGGATGACCACAGCCATAACACTGGCATCGGATCCGGCCCACACCGCCTGCGACGCCATAGTTCTGCTGAGCAGCCGACTGTGTCCACAGTCACCGATGAACCAACTCGTGGTATTCCTGTGCGCTTCTCCAACCGCGCGCGTCGTTCTAGCGACACTACAGTGCCCACCCCGGTCGATCATCCGCATTCACTGCGGGATCAAGAGCGTCGGGCTGCGGAAATTCAGGCCTTGGAGGAAAAGTTGGAGCTGCTAAAGCAGCGGAATACCCAAGAATTGTTGAGGGAGGTCGTCGAAACTTGGCGCCAAGAAACCTTCGACAGCAAGCAACGAAGGCTGGAAGCCGAGGCTGTCGCTACCAAGTACGACAATGATGATCTTCTGGGCGAGGTCCTTGAGATCTGGAACCAAGAGGCTCTCGACGCCAAGCAACTGAGGCTTGAAGCGGAGGCTGTCGCTAAGCACGCGGCCTATGTTGCGAGAATGGAGAGGCGGGCCACCAGGGCCTACGAAATATTCACTGCTCGCAATGTGTTGTCGCACTGGAAAGACCGTGCTAAAGAGGAGGTGGAGCGGACAGCAGTGGCACGTAGGCATATTGTGAGAAAGCGGGCGTTCGGGAGGTGGCATATACAGCATGTCGAAGACGAGGCGAAGGTCCAAAACTTCATTCTCTCTAATACCCTCAAAAAGTGGGGTCAGGCGACGCTGCATAACCAAGTACGGCACCAGGTCGCCGCCAATTGGGCCGAGCAGAACCTCAGCGCCGACGCCTTGACTGCGATGCTGGTCAAAACCAAAGAGGGCATCGCGGATGACTTTTATCTTTCGGGCCTGGCCGAAGAATGTTTGGACACGTGGGCCGCCAGAGCCAGGGAAAACCAGGAAAACCATCACCTCGCCAGCGTAATTGATGAAAGACTCTGCCTGGACGAGGCAGTCAATGTTTGGCACGAAGAGACCATTGAGCACCAGTACGATGCCTACGTACGGACTCAATTGTTTCTAATCCAAGGTTGTCAGAGGACCTTGACAGATTGGCAGGAGCAAGCCAAACTGTCAAAGGTACTTAAGCAGTATCGAGCCAAACAGGAGGAGGATGCGAAGAACAGTGTTTTCCAAACCTGGCTCACGGCTCTCCATGAAGCAAGACGCAACACGGCACTTGCAGACGCCTTCATGGTTAAGGAACCTGCAGAGCACTGGGAACGTGAGACCAAGCTCAAGCTCTTTGTCCGGCGCGATGAGGCGCAGACCAAACAGGCGGTCATGGACCACTGGGCCCTAGAGGAAAAGCTCGCTTGGTACAGGCGACATGATGAGAACAGGACCAAAAAGCAGGTGCTGGCCTCATTTTTCTCGGCAGCCAAACAAACACGAAGCCAACGGCTTCGCTGCGAACAAGAAGCAGATCTTGTCTCCGGTTACTATTGCAAAATTGGGGTTATGGATACCTGGCTCGAGGAGACGGAGAGAATGGCTATTCAAACGCAAAATGCTAATCTCGTGTGTTTGTATCGAACGACCACACCCTGCCTGACCCATTGGCGGCTAAGTACCCAGGAGAAGGCGTCCCAGGACGCCTACCTAAGGAGAAAGGCCGACCAACACAGAGACAGAGCCCTGGTATTGAGTGTGCTGGACGACTGGCCAACCATCGCAGAAACAACTCGAAGGGCCAAAATGATGAGCAAGCTCCGCAAGTTTAGGTACGAGTACAAGGTTGAACTCGCCCAAACTTGCCTCAGCAAGTGGTTATCAGCCACTGCAGATGCTATCAGCGATGGCAATGAGGCATACAACATCGCTGTCCACTACAAAAGAGAGGACATAAACGACTGCCTCGATTACTGGAAAGATACGGCGAATCGCGCGCAGGAAATCCGACAGATCGCCGCGGATGCGGAACTTGAGGTTTATTGTGGAAAATGGCAAAGCCGTCTGCTCGAAGAACAGGAGAACATGCAAGACGCCATAGACTACGACGCGGAGAAGACACGTGCGGCCTGCATGGAAAAGTGGGAGTTCCAGACCCTCCAGCAGGAAAGCAGGAGGAACATGGCTGCCACAGTGCAGGAGAAGAACGATAGGCGAATGTGCTCTTCGCTTCTCAGCGAGTGGCAGAGAAAGGCCGTCCCGGAAGCGGCGGCAGCAAGGATCGATCCACGCTTGAACAGCACCATCTCTCGCCGGAGCATCCGCCAGCAACTGGCTTTGCAGTCTTCGATAGCCGGCGGCGGCGGTCCCACAGCAAGCCAGTTGTTTAATCTCCCTACAGACAACTCGGTACGATTCAGCACCGCCACCACGGCAGCCACCGGACGCTCCTCCGTTCAACTGGGCCCCATGGCCGAGTTTGACGAGGAATCGTTCCATCCCGACGCAGAATCCAACGATCCAGGTTTCATGAGCACCCCGACCAAATGGACCGGCAGCGCGAGACCCCTTGGATACCGCCCCAGCAGCACAACCACACCGTCGGCTGTCCTTCCCTCGCCGTATGAGCGGGAGCTGAGGGCGCGGTATAGCATCAGAGGAGCGTCGAGGTTGGGAGGGACATTTGCCGACATCATGGAGGACTCGGCCGAGGATGGGTACAGATAGTACCCAATATTCCGCTGCAGTTACGACGACGGGCATTATTATTTGATGAGCATTATGATGTAGCATTTGCGTTGGATTTGGATTGGCTGGCGTTTCTCATAGGGTTTGAGGCCTTACATGATCGAAAGGGACATAGCATGGGATGATTGGGATGACCGGGTATTGGGCGTCTGGGAGGTCTGGGTCAGTTTTGGCATAGGCTGGTGTCTGGGACGGTTTATACCCTAGACTTGGAGTTCTGGTGCTACTTCTGGAATGAATGTTGAAGGAATACGCAATTCATTATCGCTGTGAATGTGGTGACATGAAGTGTGGCACTCCTCATTGCACGTATCCGATACATCCGTATCAACGACATATGTAAAGTGTATTGTACAATACCGAGGCATCACGATTATTGTTAGGAAGAGTAACCAACTAATTTGCACGATGGCTAATCCGACTGCCAAGCCAGCGGAGATCTGGAATCCGACCTTCTGATCGCTTCCTCATAGAGGATGGCGTCGTCCATATTCTCGATGCCACCATACAGGCCCATGAAACCCGGTGTCCGTAGCCCCAGGGGGCTAGGCTCTCTTCCCAGAACACGCCGTCGCCGGCTCGCCATTGGCGTCCAGGTCGGCTGCGGTGACCGACGGCGTGGAGGGGCAGTGTAAGATCCATGCAGACGGCTTTGATGACGCGCTTCCGGCAGATTCTGGGGCGTCTGTGGCTGTATGGCCGCCGGCAGCGAGTCATTGTATATTTGCAACAATGAACCCCTGAGCAACGGCGGAGGCGCAGGACCATGGGAGATCTGGGGCCAAAGTCAGCTTTGACAGGATTGGGCACTGGCGGCCATATCTGCGTCGGACATACCTGACTGGATATGACAGGAGTGTTTATGGCTTCTGTGGGCGAACCGCTGGCCGAGAACCGACGTGGCGTTGATGGTAACGTCTCATTACTCGGGATCCCTTCCTCAACTATGGAGCCCTATTGCCAGTCAGCTCTGAAAGGGAATGATTGGGTCTGCAATGGGAGAGACATACCCTCTGAGCATAATACGGCCGGAGTGCGCTACGCGGCATTGGAGTGGATGGGGCCGATTCTTCTAGTTCCCCTGGTGAGTCTGAATCGAGGGCGAGTGCGGCAATCTCTTCTAGAATGCTGCTGTCATCTTGCAATTCACAGGAGCCATTGTGCCTCGTCTTGTTGCGGGCCTCTTTGTTCCAGACGTTGAGGACCTCGCCCAAAAGATCGTCGTTATCGTACTTTGTGGCGATTTCTTCGAGTATTGCGTTGGTTCCCTTCTCTACCCTGGCGACGTCGCGCCAGGCTCTAAGGACATCCTTCAAGAGTTCTTGGGGAGCTTGGCTGCTGGTATCCGGAGGAAAGCTGTCTGCCTGGGGTCTCAACGCTCGACCAAGGGCGCCCGAAGAAGCGTTAGAATGGCTCGACAAAGTGTCTGGTTGCTCATCCTCCGTCACGCCATGCGGGATGCTGACGCCGTCCGCTTCGAGATACCTTCGGAATCGACGGCGGTGCCCCGCCCCGGTTACCTCTGCCATGGTCAACGTAATCACCGTCGGCTTGAGTCGTAACATTATCGCAACTGGTGGTGGGTGGCTGGACGAAGTGGATGATTGCGAGAATCCGGTCACTCCAAGCTGGAGGAAGCGCTCCAAGGACGGAAGACAACCTGAGCTGAGTGAGGATGAGATGTTCAGAGCTTTACACAGGGAAGAACAAGCTGAGGCAGGCCCAACAAACGACATGGTAGGTAGCTGCTACCTGAGTATCTGACAACTGAGAGGCCTGGGGATTACTGGAGAAGGCGCGTACAAGGCGGCCATGATGAACGTGATGCTAACGTCCGATATTCAGGGCAATATTCCAGTTGGGAAGGAGTAACGAAAGGAAAGTCCGGGCATTCCTTCCAAGCGGGCCAGCTGCTGCGCAGAGAGCATGATTATTTCGTATCATTTTTCCATAGCTGGAGATCGCCTCCAGTGCTTCTCAACCGAAGGAGTGTCCCATGCAAAAAACTCAACTTCAGATTTGAAGCAATTGTGAGAATGGATGGTGCCACTAGCACACCATAGATTCAGGGGGAAGGAGGGTTGGTCATAGGCGACCCCTTGGGCAATATTTTCTCATGGTCATCCATCGTTGGATGCCTTGCATGTCTTCAAAATGCAGATGCACCTCAGTGGGATGTACGACAGAGGAAGTCTCTGTGTCACTGGCCTCAACTGCAAGCCATCTTCGGACCTCCAAAGGGCGTACGGGCATTCAAAAGCAACAGTTGGTCTCTCCATGGCATCGTCCAGAGTAAGTGGAGGGTGGTGCGCTGGCTTGACCTTAACACGTCGGCCGGTGACGAATGCGAGTGGCTAAACTGAAGACGGACCTGGAAAGCAGTGAAGGAAGGAAAGGAGCAGTTTTCTGCTAGGGTTAACGCCAGATGCCCAGAAACTGAACTTTAACTCAAGTGACTTACACAGTACGAAGTATCCACTACCATTTGACTGCCACCACTGCACTGCATGATTTCCGTCTCCCCGGACGCTCCTGTGTTTCTTAACACCGTGGCTAGGGAATTAAGCTGTGAAACAATCCGGTCAAGGTTTGCGACCTCTATTTTAAGCCGGCGCCGAGACGTCAATGACGACTGTTCCCAGATGCAGTGCTCCTGGTTGGAGAAGTAGGTAGCTGCGATTCAGGTGGGAATGGTAGTAGGAATCGCTTGAACATGTTGAATTGCTCCTCCCTGAGGGATAGTGCACAGTGCATACATCGTCCCGCGCTTGAACTGAGGACCTTGGAAGGGCCAAGTCCACCACCACCGAAGTCCTCAATCGGCATCCGATAGTTGCTCGCAAAACCACACTTTAACATTGCCCGGCACAGCACACCGCAATCGTCTCCTTCGACTTGCCGGCGTTCAAGCCGCCTATCAAGTCCGCCGCTAGCCAAGCCGGCTTCAATCCATTTGTTTATTCTTGTCGGCGGGCATCAGACCACGGACCACTGCTTTAACGTTACGGGTGCTTTTCTGTCGTCCAGAGCGGGCTTCTCGATGCCCAACAGTCGTTGAATCTCACGGCCAAGGCCTGCCGGGAACCAGAGGCGTTCTGCTGCCGTCGCATCTCGATACGCGGCATTCAGCCCCCGTCATTATCGCGACATTGTCTTCGCATACCGCGTCGTGGTGCCTCGGCCCTCTCCGCGTCTTTCGTTAACCACTAGATCGCATGCCCATCCCGTCACTAGGTGGTCGTTCATTCTCACGGACCGCTCCCCGCTCATCTTCCCTCTCGGCGGCGTCGTTACTGTTCCCACTGCGCCCAGCATTCGAGCATCATGAACGGCGACCTCAGTCTCTCTCAGGCGCTAGGCGGCCTACGTATCGCGAATCCCGACGACTCGCCGAACCCCTCACAAGACACCTCTGCCGGGCTTGACGATGCCCGGACAACAGGGATAAGTCCCGGGCCCGGAGATGCAGGGGCAGTAAATCCACAGACTCCGCATGCTGTTGACGGTCAGGAAACGCGCCGAGACTCCCCTTCGCGGCAAACGCACACTTATGAATCCGCTGCGGCGATCCTTAAGGCTGCACAGAACAACCTGAATGCTTCACGCGGTCTTGTTAGCCAAACAAACGCCACCAACGATCCGGCGCTTACCGCGAGATATAGCTCGCATCAGCCGACAAACGAAAGTCAGTCTCCCGGGGGAGGAACCCAGCCTGGTCAGAATCGCATGGCGGAGCATGACCAGCCTGGGCCCCATTATGCTGGCCCGAGAAACGAGTTGTCACGTTCTTCTACGCGCGGAAAAAGGCCCGACCCCAGAACCGAGCAGCCCAGTCCATCCAATAAACCATCGCGCGAGCCGAGTCGATCCCACCACCCCGGCCGACCAGTTCCGGGCCAATCCGGGAACGATCCAAGCGGCATGGCACCGCCGCGAAGAAGCTCCAGGGGCATGGGGGTAGGGTATGCTTCGATTCCGGGGGTTCCGTATGCGCCACCTAGCAGTCACGGGCCGGATCCGCCACCGTTGGCGAGTAGCGAGGAGTGGAAGGATCGAGGCGCCGCAGTTGCCCTAAGAAAAGAGGTCGATGCCGAGGGAAGGACAATCATAAAATCGGTCAAGAAGGGAGTCAGGGACTTCTCGTTCGGCAGGATACTGGGCGAGGGCTCCTACAGTACCGTCTACCTTGCCACAGACCGCCAGACCCTCCGAGAGTATGCTGTCAAGGTACTTGAGAAGAAGCACATCATCAAGGAAAAGAAGATCAAGTATGTCAACATCGAAAAAAACACGCTGAACCGGCTTACAGATCATCCCGGTATTGTGCGGCTTTACTATACCTTTCAGGACGAGACGTCGCTCTACTATGTATTGGATCTGTGCAACGGCGGGGAGCTGCTGGGGGTGCTGAAAAAAACGGGCACCTTTGACGTCGAGTGCACGAGATTTTATGGCGCCCAGATTTTGGATGCTATTGCGTACATGCATTCGAGGGGCGTCATCCACCGGGATCTGAAGCCCGAGAATGTGCTCCTCGATGATCAAATGCATGTCAAGATTACGGATTTTGGCACCGCCAAGTTGATACCAGCACCGGGAGAAGAGGGGTCAGGACAAGGCGGCTCGCACGACGACGAAAGGAATGCCTCTTTTGTGGGGACAGCCGAGTATGTCAGCCCGGAACTCCTGACAGATAAGTCGGCAGGGAAGCCAAGCGATCTCTGGGCATTTGGGTGCATCATATACCAACTCCTTGTTGGTAGGCCACCCTTCAAGGGCGCTACCGAGTACCTAACCTTCCAGAAGATTGTCAATCTTGAGTATGAGTTTCCGGCTGGATTCCCCCCGGCAGCGCGCGATCTTGTCGAGCGATGTCTGGTGCTCGATCCAGCGCGGCGTTTGACGGTCGAGCACATTAGGAACCACGAGTTTTTTGACGGGCAGCAATTCGGCAAGGAGCTTTGGAGGATGAAGGCGCCGCGCCTGCGGCCCTACGTGCCGCCAACGCAGGAGTCTCACATAATACAGCTAAATGGGGCATCGGCAAGTCCCCCGAAGCCGATTGCAACCTCCCGAGGACCTCAGGGACAAGCTAATGGCTCACGACCCGCCAGGATCATCACGGAGCTGCCGCCGCCGACACAACTCGACATTGAGTGGTCACCGGTACTGACGAGGAACAACGAGAGAATATTGAAGCTCGGCGACTTGATGGTGATATCGTCACCGATCCCGAACAGTCCACATGGGAAGGGCGAAGGCGACGGCCACAAGAAGTTGTCCCGTTTCTTTGGCGGTAGCACAACCAAGAAGAGACAACGGCTCGTCATGGTCACATCAAGTGGACGTATCGTGCTGTGCCCTGCCGGTGGGGACGAGAAGCGGGCCAAGCAGGAGATTTCGCTGCTGGCGCCAGACTGCGTGTGGAGGAGCCAGTTAGACGCCAAGGGACAGATGGTGTGGTGTGTCGACACGGTGAGTTGCATTCCTTTTCCCTTTTCTGGGGCCTGCCACCCTACCGTGGAGCGACATACTAAAAGCAACTGAGCAGAACGGTGTACACTACACCTTCGAGGAGCCAAAGTCGTCACAAAGCGAGGGCGCAAAGTACTCGGTGGACGAGTGGCTCGAATCGCTGGAGCGTGCGAAGGATTTAGCCATATCACAAAACGTGGTCGGTTCGTACCCCAACGACAATGGGTTTGGTGATATGTCATCTTCAATGTCGAGTCCGGCAAGCACTATGGGGGGCAGGTCGAATTTCCCCGAGGGGTTCAGCATCAGCGACAGATCCGGCCGCAATCAGGTGAACAAGAGTCAGGCAAGCCTGGAGGACACCAACGTAAAGCGCAACCGCTTCAGCAAACGGCAGTCTAGGAACGGGTTGGGGGCGGCTTTTTGATGCAAACCTTCGATTTGTATGCCTGGCGCATCCCTCCGCTCAGGTAAACTATGGTATGCGCCAGCGAGCCGTGGCCGCAGGATCCTTGGAGGACGAGACGGGAACTGCCATTGCGACGGACTCTTTTATCTTTTATTTCCCCGCCGCGTTCCAGCAGGGATGTTGTGAGCGTAAGGCATTACAACTACAAACTAGTACCTTTAATGGGCATCTTGGTAGCGTGGCGTAGGATCAAACGTGGAGAAGATTTGGGCCACTCATCTCATTGCCTTGACCATCATATAGGGGTCTCTTTTCTGATGAAGGAGGATTGGGATTCCACGGGAACGGCTAGATAGAGATGATTTCAAGAGGCCGCGCAGATTTATGATTGGTACCTCCGTGAGAGTACAGGAGGAACAGGACGCCACAGGGGAACATGCGGCGTGCTCAATGGCATTATATTCTAAGGAGAAGACTCGAAGGGGCTGGATATAGTTAGCCTAGTCACAGCCACTAGTAGTTGGAAAGAGCATTCATTTTGTTATCCTGTATGGAGTAGAGTGTGTTGTGGTCGTTGCCTATGTTCCCGTCAATGATTCCGGTTGCGATGTACTTGCGCTCCGAGTCATTCCGATCCGCCCGGGCGGACTTCAGGTTTGTGCTGCCAAGAAATCAAAGTGGGTCGCTCCGGCACAGAAGGCCAGTGGCATTTGTCGCATTTTCTCTGCGCTACGCACTCCACCAGTCTTGGAGAACCACGACGCGATCGACGCGCTTGCGACACCCGCAGTCCGCCATCAAAAAACGCACAGAGATAATTATCGGTATTCGTATCTCGTCTAGCGTACATTGTCAATCCTTGGTCGGAGCATTACTACACATTTTCCCAGGTGGCGCACCGGCTACAATGCAGCCACAACAACAGTATCGTGGATACGCTCAACACGTCCCGCCCAGGGCCGCAGGACAGCATGTCCCACAACGCCGGGGCGGCATCGGTAAGTGACGATACACTTTGGTATTTCCATCTCACGAGAGCAAGAGCGACTCGCTTCCATCCTATCCGGGCCATGGCCGAAACCTAACCACCCATGACTCCGATGCGCTCCGCTTTTTGTTGGCCCCGGTCCCCCCGAGCACTAGAACCCCCGGCATTGGCGGGTGGAGCTTTGTTCCTTGCGCTTCCTCCAGACGGAACCGAACTGCCAAAGCAACCTACTCCGTGCCTTGCCCTTTACACAAGTACTACTAGCAAGTGCTTTACATAGTGTACTTGGCCATTTTGCAAACACACAACGACCCGCAACAACCCAAGTGCGACGGCGCAAGCCAGGCCTCAATTCGTGACAGAGACTTATCAGCGGCGTCCTAACTTGTAATCATCACCGTAGGCCCCATGATGTCAGCCGGCCCTCACCACTCAGTGCCCATGACGCAGGCACAGATCAACCAGCAGCATCACCACCAGCAGCAGGCCAACCATCTTGCCAAGCTGAGGAGCCGCAAGCCGACCGACAAGAACCTCCCCGATGGTGTTGAAGAGACACTGGTCGGAGAAGGCGACGTCGCCCTCGCCTACAAGAACCTCCGCGACTTCGAACGCCGGCTCGACGCTACCATGACACGCAAGAGATTGGATATCGTGGATTCGGTGAGCCGAAATGCAAAGGTGCGTTACCCGGACCATGGACCCCATGCGATGCACGAAAGCGGTGGCTGACGATGGGCTGTGCAGCGATTCAAGACGCTGCGCATCTGGATCAGCAATACAGTTGAGGATCAATTCTGGCAGACAAGCGGCCTCAACATTGACGGCTTTGACTACGCAGGCAACCTTGAGTCATCATACCGCGTCAAGATTGAGGGCCGGCTACTGAATGACGAGGATGAGACGGACAGGGAGGAGGGCGAGGAGGAGGAATCCAAGGCAGACCAGAATGAAACGCAGGGCGATAAGATGGAGACCGACAGCCCGAGCAAGACCAAGCCTAAGGCTGCCCCTCCGAAACACGGACAACGACCCCGGCTGTCGCATTTCTTCAAAGCTCTGACAGTGGACTTCGAACGGCCGAGAAACGGGCGGCAAACCGTTGAGACGAGCGTCGAATGGAAGAAGCCGGATAGGACGCCGGCTGGCTCGGTCAACCTGCCGGCCATGGCCGACTTTGACGAGATCACGTTCAAGCGCAACGGCGACGAGAACACCGACATCACCATCAACCTGTTCAGGCATGAGGAGCCGGAACGCTTTGAGCTCAGCAACGAGCTCGCCGAGGTCATTGACATGCGCGAGGCCACCCGCCAGGAGGCCGTCATGGCGCTGTGGGAGTACATCAAGCTCATGAGGTTGCAGGAAGACGAAGAGAAGCGGAATTTCCGATGCGACGAGCTGCTGAAGAGGGTATGTACACCTCCCTGTTCTACTCGCTTGCTCACTCATTCATCTGACAAAAAATAAATCAGGTAATCGGCCGCGAAGCAGGCTACATCCCCCACCTAAACGACTATATCACCCCCCACCTGAAGCCTCTGCCGCCCATCAAACTGGCATACACCATCCGCGTCGACGAAGAATTCCACAAAAACCCACAACCAACCATCTACGACGTCCGCGTCGCAGTCGACGACCCCTTACGTTCCAAACTCGTCCCCTTCATCCAAAACCCGCAGTACGCCGCCATGCTGAAGGAGGTTGCCGTGCTCGACGACCAGCTTGCGACGCTGGTGCAGGCCGTTGCCCAGTCCAAGGCCAAACACACCTTCCTCACGTCCATGGCCAAAGATCCCGTCGGGTTTGTCCGCGCCTGGCTGAGCTCGCAAAAGCGGGATTTGGATGTCATCATGGGCGAGGCTACTCGCGGCGGGACGGGCGGTAGTGGGGTGGCGGGAGAGGAAGGCGCTGCGGGGGATGAGTGGCGGAAGGGTGGTAGGGGGAGTGTTTGGAATACGCCCAACGCGAGGGAGTCGGTTAATGTCTTGCTTTCGAAGCAGCCTGCGCCGAGGTGAATTTTCGGTTCGATTGGGTGGTTGGCGGGGTTGAGGGTGGTTGTGAAGTGAGGAGCAGGGAAGAAAGGAGAGGAAAGGGGCGGATACCGCCATGTGCTGTGAGAGTAGAGTCGTTTCTCTTCCCCTCTCGTCCCCTGGGAAGAGGCAACGGGGTTGTTCGGATGGGACGGATACCGCCATGTTCTGTGAAAGTAGAGTCGTTTTTCTTTCCCTCTCGTCCCCTGGGAAGAGGCAACGGGGAGGATCAGATGGGCGTTTGTTGCTGCTATCACTCCTGCTCAGCGGAACCCTTCCGTCCCGAGTTGTGATACCGTTGTTACAGTAGAAGGGTATGTATTATTTCAGCATGATACAGTACATGGAGAAATCTGCCCTGGTGACCGTGTGTTTGTTCGCAACTCCTCTGTGATAATAGACGACGAGGTGAAACGCTATGTAGTTCATCATTTATTCATTGATCCCATCCTTGTACCCCATGCACCCCATCTAACGTAGTATGACCATAAACACCTGTCCTGATCCTGTAATATTCTAACGCCCATGAAATGCGTCTAGCCCATCCCACACCCATATATATATGCCACCTCGCTCGCTTGCTGGCTTGCTTTCCTGCTTCAATGGTAATTTAATTAGAGCTAATCCTCGCCCGTCAGATCAAAAACCTCAACCTCACTCAGCCGCCATATCCGTTTCCCTCCCCCTCCTCCTCCTCCCCGCCCTCGCCCTCGCCTTTGCCCACCAACACCGCCGCCGCCGCCATCTAGGCTCAGCGTAGATGTGAATTTGTCGTCCCTTCCATCGGTTGTGGTCTTGTTGTCCTCGGCTGCTGCCAAGAAACGGTCTGCCTCGTCGCGGGTGACCTCGACTTCCTTGAAGAATCCCACCCCGGTAAGGCTGGTGCGGGGGATGTAGAGTTTTGTGGTACCAGTTCCCTTATTGCTCTTGTTGGCAGGTTTGTTGCTGCTGGCGCTGGTGCTGCTGCTGGTGGTGCTGGTTCTCGTTGTGGCTGTGGTTACGGCTTGCTGTTGGTGGGTGCCGACCGTGTCCTCGCCGTCGGCGTCGTCGGTGGGTGTAGATGTAGATGTGGAGGTGGAGAATATATCAGGGCCATTTCCCTTGGTTTGATACCGTTGTTGACGCTCCGGGCTCATGCTGCCGCGGTGAGAGGACGTAGGTGTATCGTCTTGAGAAGCGCGAGGTAATTCTGAAATTGTCTTTGTAGGTGGCGACAGCTGGCCAAAGGGGTCCTCGGCGTCAAGTATGCCTATCCTGTCCAAAGGAGGCGCCGTAGGCAGCCGGGAAGGGACTGGCGATAGCGCGGCTGGCTGGCTGGACGGCTGCTGGGTAAGGGGAGAGCCCTCATCGCCTGTCGAGATCTCGATTGGAATCTGGCTGTTAGCAACCGTGGATTTGGCAGTCGCTTGTAAAGCACTCGAGTTCTTCAAGATCCGCCCATAGTCCTTGAGTGACCTCTGAGTTGGCGCTCTTGGTTGGGGTTGGTTGGAGGTAGTAGTAGTACCGATCTTGTCTTCTGCCCCGCTCTTTACCCTTTTGAACGGCCGAGCCTTGGTTGCTGCTCGCCCGGACACTCCCGTAGACTCGGTGGGCAATCGCGAGGTTGATGGCGACTTTCCGGGACTGGGCGACAGACCGAACAACGGCGGTGAAGAAGACTCCTCAGCCCTCAGACTTTTTGAACGCTTTTGCCTCGTCGGTGTCGCCTGGCTGGCTATGTTACCTGCGCTAGCACGCGAAGGTGACGTAGGGGCGACAGGGCTGGATGAGATGACGATTGGCTCCTTGGCTTGGGAACTAGCGAGTGTCCATGGGTTGACACTCTTTGTTGGCTTGATTGGGGACTGTTCCGCCTTCTTACTCGATGCCTTTGGTGTAGCCTGGCTAGACACGGGAATAGAACTAGGAAGTGGTGAGTCGATTCCGGAGCCCGGAGTGTCCTTTGCGCTCTCGCCAACGCGTTTTACCACCTTGACGTATTTGTCCAGCGCGCCAGCCGGCATATCACTCTTCTTGGCCCGAGGTTTCCGGGCCTTTGCGGCAGCCTGTTGCTCCTTAAGCTGCTTCTTCGTTCGTTGATTTCCTTCCCAGTCCTCGACCGTCAAGGGTACGCCCAATTTGGTGAGCGTCTCAGGAACCCAGACCGAGTCGGGCTGCAGCGGATCAAACGGCTTCTTCGGGCCAGTCTTTGGCCGGCCACCAGGCTCATCAGGAGCTTCCTCGGACTCATCATCGCTGTTTAGAGCAAGACCGGTTCGCCCAAATTCCTGGGGCTCTTCCTCCGGTTCCGCGGTCAAGTCCAGCTTGACAATATCGGCCGGAATAAAGGATATTCGCAATTCGGGCGTAGCGTCAGTGCTAAAATGCGTCCTTCTGCTCGAGATAGCCTTGACCAGTGCCGACTCTTCCTTTTGTTGGAGATCAAGGTCATCGTGGCGTTCGGCAGTTTTACACCTTTCAAGGAAGCACTGGACGAGGAGACTAGGGGCCAATACTCGAATGAGTTTGATAGCCCCAATGCGAAATGTCCAGTCAAAGGTCTCTCTTGCGAAGTCTCGGAGCCCGATGGTGTCCACCTTAGCTGTAGTCGGAAACTCAGCCTTCAACCTGTCAATAGTTGTCTGACGGGACACCACTGGATGTGTGTAGTACCGTACGATTTCCATGTTTGGAAAATCATCCGGAATATCCAAAGCCTTGTGCCTTGTCCTAAAGTAGCCACTCTCATTCGTACGCAGCTCATGCAGCAGCCGCTGCTTCCAGGCCTTGAGCCCGTCCATGTCAGCCCTCTTGAGGCGACACAGGTCCCGGCCGAATCCTGCTTTTGCCGCCTGGCAGGCAACCTTGACACCGCAGCCCGGAACACCCTCAGGTAGGTAGTCGCCACCGCTCATCAGAGCCACGAGCACCATCCCCTCCCTGTCCAGGCCGCCGGCGGTCACTGAGGCGGCGTCGTAGACGGAGACGTGGGTCGGCGTCTTGGAACCGCCCTTCCCTTCGGCGGACCAATTGCGCAGCGTGCGGCGGCAGCCAAACATGATGGTGTCGACGTCCTCGCTGAGCACGGCGTCCACTATCCCTTCGCGCTCAAGCAGCGCACACTCGGCCTCGGCCTCGCCCGGCGCGTCGTGCATAGCAAAGCCAAACAGCCGGATCAGACGCTTGGCCATGGCTGTGGCCACGCCATCACCGCGACCGGAGCGCTTGTTGCGCTTGAAGGCGGGCTTATTGGGTCCGTCAAAGACAAAGATCGGCTGGATGGCTAGGCCGAGCAACCGCACCAGGCGGTAGAATAATGTTCGGATGGCTGGGTTGGAGCCGCCTAGATGGAATTAGAGAAAAGTTCACTAAGGTAGGAGGATGGAGTAAGAGAATAGGATGCTGAACCCCACCCTTTGCCGCTTGCGCCTGGAACTGCCATATCGAAAAGTCAATTGCAAGACGAAACGGTCGGCCGGTGCGTTCAAGCTGGTCAACAGCAAGCTTGCAAAGCGACACGCGTTGGCCAGGTCCAATTTCTTTATAGATGCTGCATGCAGAATGAGGTAGGTAAGTACCCTAAGTCAGCATTCTCTGTGGTGGTGACGATGGGGGACTGCTAGGATATCGACTCGGTGACGACTCACCCTTTGATGCCCATTTCGCCAGATTTCAAATGACATCAATGGTTGAGGGCAGCAATCTGGAGGTAAATATCAGGCCATGCATGATTGATATGCCAAGCCAAAAAGACTGAGCAATTTGAACCCGAAAGTGTTTCGTGCACCCGGTGATCTGGCGAACCTGAGAGGAAGACAGAGAGTGGCAATGGATGGTTTCCTAGAGTGAACCTTCTCCTAACGAGTCGGGGCCTGTTCGCTTTGTTGATCTCCTTTCCGTTTTGGGAGGGTTGTCACAGCCACCAAGCAGTTAGGGTTTAAATGCATATCCCACCAAGAGCGATTCCAGCTGAACGCAGCGGATGCCAAGACGGGTGCTACTCGTCAGGGCTTCATAATTGCCATCTGCCCCACCACTACGTGGAGGGTCAGGTCCTCTGATTCCATAAAAACCTTTGATTCCATAAAATACGTACCTACATTCCTGCCATACAAATTTGTTAGCAAACCGATGTCATACCGTCTTTTCGCACATGTCGCTTGCATACGGATACATACCCATCCATTTGAACCACGCCAGAGCTATACAAAATGAAGCCCAGAATCAATTGCTAGATATGACCTATACTCGATGTAGAGCTATATATACAATATTTGACTATATTCGTGGCCTGCACTTCGGGATGCAAGCGATTCGAGCGAAATGTTGAGGGTGCTGGATGCAACTGTTGTGAATTATAGGGTGGTGGATGCACCTGTTGCGAATGACTGTTGGAGATAAATCACTATAATACGGACTTTGACGGTATGATGCACGAAAAATAGTATACCTCAACTTGTATGGCATTCGCTAGTAACTGGAAGTACTAAATTTAAGGAATCAAAGGTTTTTATGGAATCAGAGGACCTGACCCTCCACGCAGTGGTGGGGCAGATGGCGATTATGAAGCCCTGACGAGTACCGACCTCATGAGTTACCGTTAATTCAACTCATCGTTGAAGTGGGTGTTAGGAATGAGGTTGAGGTCAAGATAGGAAGCATTGAACATCCAGGAACAAACAACCTTGACGGACTGCAGGAACAATTATAAAACTGCCTTGGATGTCAAAACCCTCCTATCTTGTTCCTCTCCTCTCATAAGTTTCCCACAACATGGCGCAGAGCCCAGGGGCGCCCCTGCCGCACCGCTCAGTCGCTAACATCCGCTCAACGCCTGGCGGCGCCGGTCATCACCACCAAACTGGTGGGCCGTCAACACCTCTACGGCCTATCCCCTCCAACTTTGGCTCTCCCTCTGGCTTACGCGCCGACGATGAGATAATCATTGTCGAGTTCGGCACGCGGAAGCTGCAAGTCGGCTTTTCTGGAGATCCCGCCCCCAGAGGATGCGTTTGGTTCAACCCGGATCAGCAACGCCGCGTCGGCGATTTCAGGAAATGGCAACGGACTGATCACCAAGATCAAGAGTGGAAGAGCGCGGCCGCATGGGGTCTGTGGGGGCGAGATCACGAGCTGTGGCAGGCTGACGTCCGTGCTGTTGATCTCGGACTGGTTGGCGACAAGATTGAGCGGACGCTGAGGGAGGCATTTACCAAGTAAGTTGGAGCTTTTGTACTCTGTATTTCGACGCTTCTGACCGAGTTCTTCAGGTACATGCTTATCGACTCGCGCCCGCGGAGAATGGTCTGTGTGCTCCCTTCGGGCCTGCCCATCCCCCACCTGTCGGCAGCCCTGGACACCATCTTCAGCCGGTTCCAGCCGCCAACCATATCGCTCTTGTCATCTCCGCTCGCCGTGGCCGTGGGTGCTGGAGTGCGATCTGCACTTGTTGTTGACCTCGGCTGGAGCGAGACGGTCGTCACCAGCGTCTACGAGTACAGGGAGGTTGGCTCGCGCAGAAGCGTCCGCGGAGGCAGGATGCTCGTGGAGCGAACCCATGATACGCTTTCCAAACATCTCCCTGAACGAGAGAAGGAAACCGGTAACGATGCTGCCGATGGCCCGCGTCAGTATTTCCTTAGTTTTGAGGAGTGTAACGACATCGCCACCCGTCTGGTTTGGTGCAAGCCTCGGACCGACCCTTCCGCCGCCGCTCAGCCTTCTTCCGAGGGTCTGCCAACAGTGCACGAGCAGGATGAGGCCGAGTCACAGTACCCCTCAGCGCCCAGAGAGACTGGCACGATTAGGATACCGCTTAAATCATGCCAATCCCCCTTAACGCTGGAATTACCTTTCGATGCCCTTGCAGAACCATGCGAGAGTGCCTTTTTTGAATCTCAGTATTTACACAGCAGTTTCGACGACCACGAGTTACCCCTGCATTTGCTCGTGTACCGCAGCCTGCTCCAGCTTCCCCTAGACGTCCGAGCAATTTGCATGTCGCGCATCATATTCACCGGCGGATGCTCATCTGTGCTTGGCCTTCGTAAGCGCATCTTCGATGAGGTAGCCCACCTGGTACGAGAGAGAGGTTGGGATCCGGTTCACGGCGTCAAGGTAGATCAACTACGTGCCAACCCAAAGCTGAAGCGAAAAGGAGCTCGCCAGGCGAATGACGGCCCAACCGGCGTGTCGTCATCGTCATTCTCACAACCCGGCGGCAGCGAAGGAGAGGACGGGGTCTGGCACGACGCGGCCAACACGGTGCCAGAGGTGGACCCTGTCGAGGAGCAGCTCAAGAGGGGCGCCGATAAGAGGCCCCGTGTCCAAGGGGAGCTGAGGGCTATCGAGTCGCTCGGCGCCTGGAGCGGTGCGAGTCTGGCTACTCACCTTAAGGCGCCGGCCATCGCCGCGGTCGATCGAGAGATTTGGTTGCAGCACGGAGCTGCCGGGGCGAGCAGAGCAAGCGATGTCGACCACAAGACACAACGGCAGAGTTTGGGCCCAGGAGGGCTGATGAGGGGCTCTGCTGCTGGTTCAGCGTGGACGTTGGGCATTTGGGGAGTGAACTGAGGCGAGGCCACCGGGCATGGTGAGGGAGTCTAGCGAGAGTGGCGCTCAGTAAGTAGATGATACCAATGATGCCTCAGTTATACCCAGTCTATCAAACCTGGAATCTGCAGTTATTCATCCCCCCCGGCTGGTGTCCATGATCGTCCGTGTCACTTCTTCGAACCATGATTACCTCCTTTAGGAACGGGGGGGCATCAAATCCTCCGGTACCAGAGAAACCATCTGTGTAAGAGCAATCTTGTTTCTGTATCCCACCATGTTGCTTAGGCAAGGCAACTATTGACGCTGACACTGACTGCCAGCGTATGAGTGTGCAGGTTCAACCCACCGAGTGCCGGTTTGAAGACCATCGGATGCTGCTTCCATGTCCCTCGATGGTGCCTTCCATCCGATTAGTTTTTCCCCTCCCCGGGGTACCTTCTCTCGCCCATTTCCGCCGTTCCTTCCGAAACTGTGTTTGACGCGTGCTTGACGCGTGCCGTGACTGGCAGTTCTTGCTACTGACCTTTGACGACGATGGCGCCGCCTTCTGGAAAGATTTCCATCTTCATTCAAGCCTTGCCCCTCGCTTTCCCACCGGCTGCCTCCTGCTCCTTGTAGGTACGGTTTCCTTCTGTTCTTGTCCTGGCCTGCTTTTCTTGTTGCACTCTGCATTAACCTCTTCTTCCCCCATCCAATTCATTACCTCTTGTACCGACTGTCCTTCCTCCAATATCAGGCAAAGCATCCACGCTGCTTCGGCAAACTTTTTGGTTCGGTAACCTGTCTTCTTTGTTTTGGTTCTCAACTACTTTGACTGTCTCGGCCTCTCCTAAGACCTGAGTTTCGACTACTATTTCTCGACACGAGCATTCCCCGACAAGGTGGCCGTCTATTTCCCTCCCATCACACATCGCCGCCGGCTAAGCGGCCGACCAAGCGATCGATTGGTGAGCAAATGTTCTTTTGTCCAATCTTCCATCCCTAAGTGAAAGAGCACTGTCACGATCCGGTGTACATTAAGTCCGTCTCGGTCATGCTTGTGCGGATTCATATCCTTCACAATGGTGTGAAAAACAGCCGCATTGCAAGCGCTGGACTACCCTACCTCCCCAAAAGTGCTCCAGGACGACTCACCATCATACCTTCTACACTTCTTTTTTGCCATGAAGCATCTCCTCCACCAGTATCAGTCTTTACACCATGGTCAAGCTTGAATGAAGTTGAAAAGCAGCCAAGATGCCATTCGAGTCGCACTGCCCTGATCTACCCAATTTCATTGTGTCTCTCAGCTTGAAGCGCAGAAGCTAACAAACCAGATCAACAGAAGTGCCTGGTGTCCCCAAGAGTTGTCGTCGCCAGTTGGCGTTGCCAGCCCGTCTTGAGTGTTGCGCGGTCATCTTTCTGTATTCCGCGGTTGCTGCTCGCTGCGGCCTCGACATACTCCTTCTCTGCGCCGCATCAAATACGGTATGGCTCGCCGGACTTACACCATTGAGGAGCTTCTAAGCTTCCGTGAAACCGGCAACGCCAATGGAGTTTTGGCCATAGCTGGGAACCCCGAGCTTGGTATGTTCCGCGCCTACACCCAGTCATGTTGTTTGACTGCGTTTGACTAACTGACGAAATCCAGCGGACATCATGCGCAAATCTGGAAGTGAGTCTTCAGACCGCAAGCTTCCTGCCAACAGAAGCAAGGACGACTCTTCCGCGACATCCGATGAGCTCCTGTTCAAAGGCACCATGAGCCGCCGCATGGGGCGCCGGTTGGCCAGAGAGACCTCCCGCGCCAGTGATGCCACAGGCACCTCGAACAATGGTTCAGTCAGGGAGTCGATCCGAGAGTCAACGAGAGGATCGACCAGAGAGTCGGCCAGAGAGCCGCTTCGAGACATTCGAGAACTGGCCCAGGAGACCTCAGGTCAGCTGCAGTGGAAATACCATGGCCGTAGCGACTCCGAAGCTGCTTCTACAGAACCTGTGCCGGCGCCTACCGGTATTCAGGCTCAGCAGAGCGAGGGCTTTCAGCGCTTCTATAAGGCTGTTGTTTCTCCCACACATGTTCGTGTGACTGCTGGTGGCCGCATCGTTCCCAATACGCGGGGACCCCCCTCGCCCACACCAAAGCGAACCAACGGCAACCACGCGGTCGAAAACCAGAACAACTCTGAGAAGGAAACCGTGGGGAAGCCTCCAGTCAACCCTGCGGGCCTGGCTCCGCAGCAAATTCCAGTTGCAGCCCAGTTTGTACCGGCCTATTCCCCTCCTGGCTTTCAGCCCATCCCGGCCCCAGTGTCGTTTGTGCCCATGGCATTTGGAACTCCCCTGCCCCCGGGACTCCCATTCGCGCAGTCGACTCTCAGTCCTACGGCCCCGACACCTCTTGCAACCGATAGCGTCCTGAGAGATGGGTACACTCCCAAACCGGCTGCCGACATTCGACGCGATAGCTACGCGGCAAATGACAGGCAGGACAAGGTCACAATCTCACCACCTGAGTTCTTCGACTGCACGAAGCCTTACTACTATAATGGCCAATTCGTGTATCCCACTGGATCACCCATGGCCTCCCTGGGAAATCCTGTTGTTCCCGTCCAGATGATCGGCCTCCCTTATGGTATTATGCCACAGCTTTCTGGCCATCTCGCACAAGCGCAGCCAAGCGGGAGCAGCTCGACGGGATCTGGGGCTTCATACGCAGCATCCTGCCATGGTCCTGCTGTGGTCCCACCCATTGTCAATCCACCTGTTATTCCAGCTAATGCTAACGTCAATGGGCGGACGCCTCCGCCGATCTCCTCAATCAAGCCTAGCGATATCACAAAGAAGCAAATCGCCTGGTTCAAGGGAGGTCTGAAGTATCACGAGGACCAGTTGCAGTACAACCGCCACCAGATCGATGAGAAAGATATGGAGATGAAGATCCAGACTTTCAAGGAGCACATCCAGCGCTTCGAAAGTGTTTTGAAAGCGCAGCTCGAGTACGAGGCCTCGGTTCTGGGCAAGTCCGACCAGGGAAAGGATGACGAGATTCCGTCCCGGGACGTCGGGACTGCGAAAGAAAATGGTGCTTCGACAGTAACGACCGCCACGCATGAGTCAATAAAACCGCGAATTCCCCTCGAACGCCACGGAGTCAATGGCAGTACTGGCTGTGGTGATAAGACCGGATTCTATGGTCGCCTGCCCGAGCCGAATCGGGATCTGGGCTTGAGGCCACGCCTCCCGAATGATGCAGCGCTGGCTCCTATCTTTCAGCCGGGTGGCTATGTTCCGGCTTGGGGAAACAGCATGTATGCCAGGGGCGAGTCGCAGCCTGTTTACAGATCGTTCACCACGCCCTACACGGCCGCCCCGTCACATTCGACGGGTAACTTCAACACTCCCAACGCGGGCAACTCTGTCAATGGTAACGATGCGGCCACGAAGAATGGCAACGGCCAGTCAAATCTGGGGGTACCTTACCTCCTCGGGACGCTCCCCAAGGGTGTCAATCCTCGCACCGCTAAAGACCAGGATTATGTGTACAGTCGCCCGTTGACTGAAGAGGAGCGTCGCGCGCGATTCCTGTACTGGGGGAAAGCCCCCAAGTCTGCCGTTCAGGGCCTGCCCAAGTTTGACGGAAAGCATTTCTATCCGCCTTCTCCGACCAAAGAGCGTGCTTCTGGACTCGCGGAGGAGAAAGCAGTCGGCCGTACTCCTAACCGTGGACGCGATGCCAACCGTGGCTGCCGGTTGACCGAGTCGGAATGCGACCCATTCCGTCCCATGACTCCTGTGCAAAGAGTCGATGCCAAGGATATGGCGGCCAGTGAGGACAATTGCACTGTGCTCACCAGAACACTGTCGTTTGAGACGCAGGTCAATAGCGGGTCGGACGAATTTCTCCCGGCGGGCGGAGCGTCCCTCGGGGGCCGTGAGAACAGCGTGGATGCGAGCTCTGTTGGTTCTGTCGAGCGTCGCTCGGAGAAGTCAGGGTATGTCATCCAGTTCCTCCCATCCAAATACCGCCGCTAACCATCTTGCCCAGCACGAAACTGTGGCAGTCTGTTTTGAAGAAGGGACCCACGAGCAGCGCACTCTCGTCGACAACCGCCCATGGTGTTTTGCCACACTATGCAGGACACGCCGCCGCAACTCTTGGTCCCTCCGCCAACAAGAATCACGCGTCATCGAGCAGGGACGGCACTCCCCACAAATTCCTTGCCGGCAATGGCATGAACGACGGCGGCATCCCTTTGGCTGCCACTCCGGAGAAGCATGCGGAGACCATGCCTGCCAACGGCTTGGGCTCTCTTGGAGATCAGCTCAAGTCCCTTGCTCTGCATTCTCCGGACCGCAACCACCTGTCGCCAGTGTTTAACATTTGAGGTATGCGACATGATTATGGTGTTTGAAGGAGATATTAAGGTATGATGATGAGAGAACAGCAATAATTTATGGAGACGGTGGGTGCCGAGCTGTCTCTTGAGTCAACAGTGCTATGGCTTGCCATTCATACGATGTTAGGGTCACGGATTCACTGCCGCATTAGCTGCCGGATGAAGGCAGTGTTGTGAATATTATAATGTTAGGGGAAAGAACCGACCACGTATCCCGTATTTAGGGCAGCTTACTATTAGGTCATGTAAAGTAGGGCTATGATAGAGAAAACAAGAATTAAGCCTGCCAATGTCCGGTGACATGATGGTATCATTCTGCCATTCTATTCCTACACTGAGCTGAGTCTAGAACGTCTATGCAGGGAATAAGATGATGACCAGAAAGCCAACACAAAACGCCGTCACCGCCAATCCCATTGTTTGTTCTCGAATGCACAGAACTCGCATCATGGTATGTACATACAATACATAAGGAACCCCTGAAAACAAGTGAAAACATGACGTATCACCTCCTATCTAACCACCGCCAAGACCACGGTCGTGATGAGAATGATCACTCGATCTCCTCTCGCTGCCCATCCCGCCGGCGAACTTGGCCTCTTCCTCCTCCCACTTGCGGCGCTCGACCGTCTCGCGGGCGAGGTAAGCCCGTGCAAACCGCCAGGCCTCGGTGTCGGCCAGGTTCCAGGCCTCGACGGCGTCGCGCAGGGCGGCGAGCTCCTTTGGTGGTAGCTCATTCTTTTTGTCGGAGGTTGATTTAGACTTTTTGCGCCCCCAGGATTTGCCGCTGAGGAGCTTTTGTAACGTCGAAGTCTCGGCTAGGACTACCTCTTGGGCTAGGCGTATTATTATCTCTTCCTCTTCCTCCTCCCCTTCTTCCTCCTCCTTTTTCTTTTCCGGTGATTGTGAGGTGTCATCGGCGTAGGTAGCCCTGTCGGGCAGGGCGAAACCAAAGTGCCAGGGCAGGTCGGACTCGGGAAGATCGACGTGGCTCTGCTCGGCGGGAAGCCAGAGTGAGCGGTCTGCGGCGCGGTCGGATGCGACGGCTTCTTTGAAGCGGAGGATTCGCGGGCCGGAGGAGATTAGAGGTTGGTCGGGGAAGAGGGAGGAGGTGAGTTCGGTGATCCAGGCGTCGCGCGGGGATTTGCGTCGGATCCAGGGTATGTCGAGGATTTTGCGGCGGGAGGTTAGGGTCGCGAGGGTGTAGGGGTGTGGGACGGTCCCGAGGGTGTAGAGGGTCGTTGAGTTGGAGTAGGAGGATGGGGTGGTGATTTTCATGGGTTTGGAGTCGTCGCAGGGGGTGCAGTCTGGACGGTTCGGGGGGCAGCTATCCGGTAAGGGGGACTCGGGGCAGTGGGCTAGTCGAGAGGCGAGGTCGAGGGCGGGCGCGATGAGGTGTGTGGTATGCTCCGGCAGGGGCTTCACGACGGCAATGCCGTCTGAGAAGGTGTTTTGCCATGTGATGTGCAGGTGGGAGGTGATGAGCTGGTTGAGGCTTTTCAGTCCGGCGGCTTTGGAGGACTTGATGGCCTCGTCGACCTTGGAGTAACTGGATTTGATCTTTTGCGGCGAGTAGTAGGCCAGGGAGTGCGAGGTGCCGTCGACGGCGAACGGGTCGGCGGTCTTGCTGTCTGATTGCACCGCCTCCAGAAAGTCCTTGGCGTCCTTGATCCCCGGCGCCGCCGCGATGACGAGTTTGATGGCTGCCCTAACCTCCGCCTTTGGCCCTGCAAATATTCCATCGTCCAGCGTCTTCCACCGCGTCAGCTTGGGAAACTCTCCTCTTCGGAGATAGGTAAGCAGCGGATCGTTGTGGCCGCCCATGGGGAAGAGGAGACGGTCCGCGAGCAGGCCGCCGCCCATGTTCTCCCAGGCCAACCAGCGCATCATGTCCGTTCTGAGGGATGCCTTCAAGCCCTCCAGCTTCTGCACTTCCTCGTACATGGGATTGTTCATGGCCTCGGCGGGACTGAGGATGATGGGCTTGAACCCCTGCGCCCACCACGCCCGGCGCCACGTCAGCAGCAGATCGCTCTCGGCATCCCTACTCGCGTGGTCCTTGTCGTCGACGGTGTTGTCGTAGTAGCAGTAGATCGGGGTGCGCAGCTTGAGCACGGGCAGCACGGCGCGGTTCTCGCTGAGGGTCACGGAGCTGCTGAAGGGCATCGTGAGCCACTTCCAGTCGGCGTACCACCACGACTCGCCGTCCGTGTCGTTCTTTTGGCGCGGCGGCTGGTGTGCCGGCTGCTTGAACGGGTTGAGCTTGTCCACCCAGGGGCTCTTGAACGACTGTGGGACCGAGAATTTGGCCGCCTCCTGCAGCCTCGATGCGCTCGCCGGAAGAGGACTTGCTGGGAGCGTGAAGAGCAGGCTGAAGATGGAGAAGAGGGCGAGAGCGACCAGGAGGAGCGAGATGTGGCGCGTGCCCAGCCGGGGCACCAACCGCCCGCAGACAACGTATTGCTTGGGCATCGTGTCCGTAGTATATCTATCGAACTCGGCGAAGATTATACGGGGAAAAAGAGGTTCGAGTTGACGGGTCGATTAAGGACGGGCGGCAGTACCATCAAGTCGCAGGTTGGTCAGACTCGGAGCTGACGAAGCTAAGTGGGTCATGAAAGCGAGCGGAAGTTTAAATCAAAAAAGGGAGAAATTAGCGAAAAAACTTGAACTAGATCATTGTGAGAAGAAGCGCAGGTTTGATTGTCATGAGCGGGACCCAAGGGAATCGCTGTGAAAGCGAAGCCGTAGAACGGAAGTCGAAGTGAGGTTGGCGATCATATGAAGTAAATCAGATACGAACGCCAGTGGTTACGCCACACGTCGCGCATTTCGATATTGACAAGGGTGCGAAACTCCAGGGTTAGGGTCTACTGGGGTTACCTCTGGGCTCATGGATGATTGCTTTGGCATTGCTCCTATCCTCTCCATGCCAGGTAAACTTAATAACAAGGATTGAACCAAAATGTCTCGTTAAATTCGTAGGGGTATCAGGCCGCCAGGAACCTTGCTGATAAATCACACATGTATACATCGCCGTGGCATCCACTTTGGACCAGGAATCATGAGCTGGCTCAACAGTCCCTAATCGACTCAATAACCTTAGCCCTGAGCCGCACCATCTCCTGGTCCCGGTTCTGCAGCATCGCCGCAAGCTCCATGTACCTGCGCTCCCAAGAGTTCTCTTCTTCCTTCCCCACGCTGGCACTGCTACCGTCCCCGTTCGTGCCACCCTCACCATCCTTCTTACCCTCCGCCCCTTTCCAACTATCATGCATCACCACCTCCTCCATGGTCCACTGCCCCGTTATATCCCCAAACCTCAGCTCCCAAACACACGAGTAGCGCGTGCGGTCGGGGAGCTCCTCGCTGCGCGTCACGCGCAGACTGCCTTTATTCATGAGAACCTTACCGCCGACAAGCGCGGCAAGGTTAATCAGAAAGGCCTCCTTGGTCGCCGCCGTCTTGAGCAGGTTCGCAATCACGCTCTGCACCAGCGCCCACGCCTCACCGGCGCCGCAGGGCGGCAGCTTGTTGCCCTGCGCGTCGTACCACTCGGCCCGGAGCACCTCGTGCATGAACAGCGCCTCGACGTCGTCCATGTTGGTCCGGTCCGTCGGGTCCTGCAGCCGGACTGGCTGCTGTTGCCCGGCGGCGCCCGTAGCCGTTGTCCCCGCGGGAAGGGTAGTAGTAGGAGGACCGCCCACAGCAGGTGTGGTCCGTGACGGGTGAGCGTAGACTGGATTCCCGTTCGTCGAGAGCCCGGGCTGTGGTGCGCTGGTTGTTGACTGCCCGTTTACCATGACTACCGGCGTCACGACCGGCTCTGGCAAGGGCGGTGTCGCCAGCCGGACTTCGCCCCCTACCCGCTCGGGCACCTGGAGCGACAGCCTGCTTCGTTTGGCCGGACGAGGATGGGGTGACTCTGAAATTGGTGACGGTTGGTTTTGGTTATGCATTTGCTGAGGCGGAGCGGCGGCCGGGGTTGGTGCAGTGCTTTGAGGTGTCATGGCTGATGCTGCCGGCTGGGGATTGCTTGTTGGGCCAGGGGTGGAGGTGTAGGGGGTTGTGTTTTTCTCTGGTGTTGGGGACGGAAATCTGAAAACAGGTGTCTCTGATGATGTTGGGAAGGCCGAGAACGGCCCATCGGTATTCGCGCCACGGTTCATGGGTGGCCTGCCTCGTGTCTTACCGCTTCCACCGAGTCCATTGCTCCGCCATGCCGAGGACACAACTTTCGCCCCATGCCGTCTACCTGTCAATCTAGGTTTTGAAGGAGTGAGAGCAGACCTGGGCTCGTCTGCCCAGAATGTGTTCCTCGTCGACGGTGTGATGGCTGATTGTGGCATTGGGTGTGCTGTAAGCGGCGTTTGAACCATCTCGTTGCTCGCCCATGGAACTGCGAATAGATTTGACCTTGAAGGGTCGGGAGCCGGGGGAAACAGAAAGACGCTCCCTCTCCCATCCGGCTGAGCGGTCCACGGTTCCATGCCCTCTTGCCGAGAACCGCCGCCGCTGGCGCCGCCGTCGTCTGCTTGGGGTGACGGGCGCCGAGAAGGTGACTTTCCTGTCTCCACATCTTCGGGTTTCCTCCTGCCTCTCCTCGGCTTGATGTGCGGGAGAAGAGCGCGCAAGGCCATGTCATCCTCGGCGGCGACGCCATCGCGCTCTAACTCGGCGACCGGAGTATGCTCGGACGGTATCTCGGTCCAATAGGTGGACTGACGACCAATGAGATACTCGAAAAAGGCGTCGACATGCATGGAATGCATCCATCGCTTGAGGCGGACGGCATACTGCTGGATCTTTTGGGCGCTCTGGCCCTTCTCCTGGTCTGGAGGCTCCACGCCCAGTTTCAATGCCAGCTCGGCCCACGTCTTGAGCTCCTTGGTCTCAAGCTTCTTGATCAGTTCAAACAAGGTGAATGTGCTGAAGCTCTTGCCTCCGCTTTTGGGCGGCGTGCGGAATGCCTCCCGCAAGGCGGTTGTGTCGGTCTCCAAGGGTACTGCCGGGTTGCAGCACAGGATAAAGGCTACATAGGCATCCTCTATTGTGTCCACGTCGACGTTCCTGTCCGGCAGCGCCAGTCGCATGGTAGACGGCGGCGACGGAGGAAGCGGTTGAATGGACGTCGGAGAGGCCATCAAGACGCGTTGCCCCGGCTGCTGCATTGTGTTCATCCCCAGTCACCCAAGTCGCATCGGCTCATGGATCTGGAGAAGATGGTTTCAAAGGGCGGCTTTCTCGAGACACACAGAAACCCATCTCCTGTTCCGTACCTTACCCTGTAGCGACCAATGTGGAATGGAAAAATCAATCGTCGGCGTCTCCTGAGCCTCACACAGCCTCGCGCAGCCCTATGAACTAAGGTACGGGCCGGTGTCGAGAAGGCGCGCCGCGATCAGGCACAGTCGCAAAAACCACCAATCCACAAGATTGACTCCGAGCATGAAAAGAAGCTTGAAAGTGCTTCTTCAGCATCGAAAAGCGCCACCTGGCTCGACCAGATGCCAGGTTGGTGGGAGATGGGACGGGCAAATGGTAAGCCATCTTGTTTGGATCTCCAGCTCACAAGGGGAACGCCGTCCCGCCGCCTGAGCACTTGGTGGTTTAAAAATAGACGTGCCAAGCATCGAGAACGCACAACGTGTGTGATACCAGATGGGGGGAAATTCACACTGTAATGTAACGGGAGTCATTGTAGGTTCTTGTCTCTGCAGTCAAATTCTTGACAACCAAAGAAGTGAATGAATCTGGGTATCAAAGTCTGCGGTATGCTTTTCAACAGTACGGGCTGCCCTCGATTGCTGGAGGAAGGGAAGGTCCTTCCATGTAGATTACGAACTTTTGACTGGGCAAGTTGGACAGCATCTTCTAGGGTTAGGGTGTCATCAGTACTTCCATTACCGCATATACTCACTCTATAGGAGGAAACGCTAGAATCGGCGCTACTGCAGCCAGGCCTCCAACCATTGAACGACAGCCAACCAAATTACGCCTCAACCTACTTTTTATCGCCGTTGTCGAATGAAACTGAGAGAGGATCTGAGAGCCGGCGAGAGCTTGGCAGAGCAGTCACACAGAAATCCAGATGTCGCTAG
>NW_027041863.1:169811-197588 GCF_033297395.1 Canariomyces notabilis
ACCTTCAGGAGGTCCTCCAACGGAAGAGACTATCTATCTAATATACTAATGATTGTCTTTGAGGATCACTCCCTTCCCCGTGATCCTTCCTTGTGTTGCTCACCAGGCTCACCGTGAGCCTTTCATCGTTGTTGGTGATCCCTTATACCTGGATCACTACGCCAAGCCTGATCCTTTCCCTATTGATTACTTAAACGATTGGTCGTCGCGGCTTCCCGCGCTGCGACTGCGCCCACGCCCGGCCGTCAGTACGGTCATTTCATGACACTAGAGCCTCTAGAACTTACTAATACATTCCTAATAGGTAATTAGCCATTTTACAGCGTATATACTCTGGGAATTTTTTCCCCAACTCTTTAGAGTTGGCCCCTTCACTAAGGCGGAGCCAGCGGGTAACTTAGGAAGATGCAATCAACGTTAACAAAAAGGGCCATCCATCCTCCACGTTTTCGTTCCCCAGTCCCCACTGCCCTTTCACATGATTCAACCCCAGCTTCTGCCCCAATTGCCGGGAACCCGCCGGCAACATGGCTGTGACGTCGCCGAGCCTGTCGCCGCTTTCCCCTGCCATTTCGAGTCCCGCATTTATCGGACCTCGGCAGCGACGGAACGGCTAACATCGCATGCTGCGACCTAGCTCCCCGACAAATGGAACAGAGCAACCAGCGCCAGATGGTAATGGCACCAGTCTGCAATTGCTCCGACAGCATTGCTACTTGAAGACCTCGTTCAAGCCATTACGCAGTTGATATACACTGACTGATTCATTGTTCCTTCAACTGAATTCACTGCGCTCGCCGCTGCTACCCGTTCTGTATCCTCCTTTTCACTGTCACTGACCCAGGATACCTCTTTGAACCCTATTTTGTCTTGCCCGCCATGTCGCACTCCAAGCCCGTCCTTCCTCAAAACGACAATGTCGCCCACGCTCTTGCCGGCGCCGGCGGCGGTGTCCTGTCCATGGCCCTGACGTAAGACATCCATTAATCCACCTTCCACGGGCACCCCTTTTTCTTATATCCCGAACTAAACCCCCTGGCACACAGCTATCCTCTCATCACGCTATCCACGCGTGCCCAAGTGGAATCAAAGCGAGCCGAAACAGCCTTCCTAGCAGCCGTGCAAAAGATCGTCGCGCGCGAGGGCGTGTCAGGCCTGTACTCAGGCCTGTCGAGCGCCCTGTTCGGCATCAGCGTGACCAACTTTGTCTACTACTACTGGTACGAATGGACGCGCGCCTTCTTCGAGGCCGCCGCCGTGCGGGCCGGGCGCGCCTCCAAGAAACTGACCACAGTCGAGAGCATGATCGCGGGCGCCATCGCCGGTTCCGCCACCGTCATCCTGACCAACCCCATCTGGGTCGTCAACACGCGCATGACGACGCGCAAGCGCAGCAGCAGCAGCGTAGACGACCAACAGCAGCAGCCTACCAAGGACGCCGCCGCGGAACAGGTCCTTCCCGGGCCCGTTCCCTCTCCATCATCATCAAGGAACAAGAACCCGTCGACCCTCGGCACACTACTGACCCTTTTGCGAGAAGAAGGCCCCTCGGCCCTGTTCGCGGGGGTCGTGCCCGCGCTGGTGCTCGTCATCAACCCGATTCTGCAGTACACGCTGTTTGAGCAGATGAAGAACTGGGTCGAAAAAGGCGGGCGCCGGCGCGTGACGCCGACCTTGGCGTTCTTCCTCGGCGCAATCGGCAAGCTGTTCGCCACGTCCGTCACCTACCCGTACATCACCGTCAAGAGCCAGATGCATGTTGCTGGCGCAGGGGAGAAGAAGGAGGGGGTTAGGCAGGCGATTAATAGGGTTATTAAGGAGGAGGGGTATGCCGGGTTGTATAAGGGTATGTTCTCCCGTTTTTCCTCCTTTTTACTCTCCCACCCCGCCGCTGTTCTGGGGAGATACACTAAGACGTATTGCTAACTGCTAACTACCTGTGCACACTTCCAGGCATCGGCCCCAAGGTCACGCAGAGCGTGCTGACGGCCGCCTTCTTGTTCGCCTTCAAGGATGTGCTGTACGAATACTCTGTTCGGCTGAGGAGATCGGTGGCCAAGCAGGCCATCACTGCCTGAACATGGCTTGCTACATAACCGGGAGACGAACAGACCGCAACCTGCGTTCCTGCGAGTTCGTATTACTGTTAACCTTGACAGCAGAGACGCAGAAGTAAAAGCTTGGATACCACGTGCTGGATGGAGAGGCATGATTCTGCTTGTTGCGCATAACAGCAGCGAGGGAGGGAGAAACTACCTAGGGGCTACATATACCCCAAGGAAATTCGGTATGAAGGATCATCTGTACAGTAAGATGTTATTATTTGTGTGTATATGTCAGCGTCGATAGAGGCGGGGACAAGTGCGTTTATCAATGCCTATTCAATATTTCAATTTCTTACTCATCCTCTCCTCATCATTCTCCCCCAACTCACCGCAACTAACCGGCCCTTACGACCTCTATTTCGTTTGATTCATCTCCACCTCCACAACCCTCGGAACAATCCACCAGTCGTGATACCCCTTTTCCGGCTTAGGCACTTCCACCTCCAAGCCCAAGCCCAATCCTGGCTCCCCCTGCTCATGAGCGATAACCGCTCTCCTAACAGTCTCAACAGCAACCCCAACCGCAATCGCCGCCCTAAGGACCTTCTTCTTATCCTCAACCCATCTATCGTGAGATCCCACGGTACACGCCTCCTCGGGGGTTACCCGTACTAAAATCTCGAGCGCGGCCCTAGCCCCGAGAGCAGCTTCCGAGGCATCGCCGAGCAAGTCGGGCGCCGACGTGCCCGGCCTCAACGTGGCGCGCTCAAACGTGCCAAACGACAGCAGCTCGGGCAAGCCGATGCCCGCAAATGGCTTCATACGCACCTCGTACCGCAACAAGTCGTTGCTGTAGGGTCGCGTCAGCCGTGGTATTAGGCCTAGTCGCTGCAGTGCCGCGTAGAAGAGCGAGAGCGCGTTGGCGAGTTTCCAGGTCATTTCTGCCTCGAGGGCCATGGTCTGCAGGTAAGACTTTGAGCGGGAGAATCTGGGATCCTGCGGGGATCCTGCTGTGGTTCCTGAGGAGGTTGAGGTTGAGGTTGTTGACTCGAGGCGGTGCAGGGCAAAGAACTGGATGCGTTCCGTGTGCTGCGCCCGGTTCTTGGCCAGGTAGCTCAGGTACCGGTACATGCCCGCCAGCTCGTCGGGCTGGTAGATTTCGAGCTCGAAGCCGAGCTGGACAATCCACTCCATCAGTCGGAGCTTGTAGAAGTAGGCCCATGAGGACAGGGGTAGCGAGTAGGACGGGATCCCTTTATACATCAGAGGCGTCTCCTCGGTCGCGGTTTGGAGAATCTGGTCGATTTCTTCGGCGTTGAGCTGGACCATTTCCCAGTCTTGAATCGAATGGAATAGCGTTCGACGGACGCGACACCGGTTCTGGCAGAAGGCGCGGAAAATGTCGAGAAAGGACTGGGCTGCCCGCTGCCGGAAGAGCTCCATCTGAAGGCTCATGGTGAAACGCGGGTGATTAGGGGCTTCAATGGCATCGTTGGCGGGATCGAGGAGGATGCTGCCTGGCAGGACGACAAGCGACAAGTCGTCGTCGACGAGCTGGCGGATGCTAATCTGGCCGAGAATCACCATGTCCTGGAAGAGAAAGTTTTGGAGAAGGGTGCGAATGTACACTAGGGGCTGGGGTTTCTGAGCCTGGAAGGCTAATACAAAATTCTATATCCCGTTAGAAGCCGACCATCAAGTTCGGCCAGTCAGCATGAAAACACCTACTAGGAGGCTTTGCGAGTCATGATAGTTCAAAACGTTGAGAACATTGAAACCATCGGCGAACAGCTTCTTGAAGTGCTCATATGTCTCTTCGGGACTCGGCTGAACAATGGGTCGGGGCGGCATGGTACTGGCGAGCCTCCGCTGGATTTTTGTGCTAAAAGCCTCCGGAACGGGCCTCCCCAGGTGCCTTGACTTGTAGATGGCCTCCCAGACCGACTGCAGCTGAGACCAGGGCAGGCTCAGCGACTCCGGGTTACTCCTTAGCTCGGTGAGCTCAATTGCTCGCAGGAAGGCAGTCCTCAGCTCCAGACGGAAGCCCAGAGCCTGCGCCATCTCATCGGATATTTCGGACCTAAACATGTGAAGTGTTTTCCGGGCCGACATGATCTCTGTGCGGATCTCATCCCGGTCAATGTTTTCCAGCAGTGATCGGTGGTAGGTGTTGGTTACAAAGTCTTCCTCCTTGGTGGGAGTTAGCTGCTACATCTGGAGGTAGCGGGAGCAGTCGAATGACTACCTACTTCATAATAGTGCTCGAACTTGATGCGCTCGTTGACATACCAGCAGGACTTCAGTAGGCCTAAGCAGTAGGCTCTAAGAATGCCCAGTATAGCTTCCGCTCCTGGGGCGCGATTCCTGATAAAGTCAGCCTCCTCCACCGTCGCTGGATCCGCCACCAATATTCTGTCAATGTAAACACTTGTGAATAGTGTCTGAGAGAGCGGATAACCGAGGTGCCACGCCATCTGTTGCGCTGAGTCAGTCGAGCACATCTTCCACGGTCAGTAAGACCAACCTCGAGGGACAGCAGCTGGTCGATTATACCCAGTACTTCACTCGGAAGCAGAGGTCGCGTCACATCATAGTCTTCATCGAGAGACTCCCCTGGCGCTAGGCACCCGCTGTCCATCTTGGGATCCATGATCTAGGCTCTCGTTGGTAAGGTCACTTCTCTAAGTAAGAAAACGACTGGTGAGAAACGGACACACCTCAAGAGCCCCAACGGACTCGAACAGCGTGAAATAGCCATCCTTAATTAGCTCGCCAGGGGCCAAGGCTGCACAGGATGATTTGGTCAGCACGGATAGGGATAAGGAAGACTGAAAATGAGAGTGAGGATGAGAGGGTGAAAAGGTGCTGTTGATGAGCTGCCGAGACAGCTAACCTACTAGAAGCAGCCGACACAAATTTCTCAGTTATGTCAATGGCGATAATGCCCTCGCTGGATATCATGGGCGGCGGGGGCTCCCCGAAAGCGTCGGACGGAGACGCGGGATTGTTGATGTTGAGGCTGACAAAGTCTGGATCATGTTGCAATGTGCCGTTAACTGAGTGTTCGTCTGACCCTTTTACTTTGGCAATCACTTACCCTGGGACACACTTGCCTCGTCATCTTGGGATGACGCCATACTCGGTCTGGACAAAAATAGGGCTGTCTTTCTTTGAGGGAGCCTTGCAAGTTGATGCAGGGCAGGATTTGGGAAGCAACGGATGCTTTGTTAGTGTGTTGCCTTATGTGTGGATAAGGATATCACCGGCACACCTGAGCTTCCTGTCATGCTCACTTTTTTCTTTGGCACTTTTCCCAAGGCAGGAACAGTGGTATGCAAGTCACATTCTCGTGGAATTGACATGACGAAAGACGGAGAATTTACGACCTATGGCTACTGGAGAATTAATCCGTATCACAACTGTGCTGTCGCGACATCAATCCGGCAGCCTAGAACCATTGTCAAGTGTCGTCTATTGAGCCTCTCCTGAATATGATACAATCCCGGCGTTCCTGAGAGGCCAAAGCCAGGGAGGGAGCTAAGGTGGTTGTGATGCGCTCCGAATAATCGATGTCGTTTTACACGCTTAACTCAGCGTTCTAGTCCCCCCCCTTCGTAATCCGCATCCTGTCAATCATTCCTTCCCCTTACTGCGCACCGCCGGCGGCAGCGCTCTCGACAGCCGCCTCGGCATTCGCATCGGCCAGATTCTTGACATCGCCCTGCTTGCCGTTCTGCAGATAAAATCGTGCCATCAGCCTCGTATTCCAACCTCCCATGTTGTACTTCAAGCCTCCGTGATTTCCACACCGGGTATCCGTAGCTCCCACTTACCGACCACTTCGCAAACTTGAGGTCCTGCTGGCCCCGGCGCTCGGCAGCGAGTCTCTTGTCTTCCTTCAGGCTGCGGCGCACGACGCGGGCGGCGACGGCGAGGTAGCGGTTGTAGCTGGTTTCGGGATATCGCGTCAGCCCCATTCTATACGACAAACTTTCCCCTTTATTCTCCAATACACCGAGGGAAACAGCAATTGACTCACGTAAGGCCAGCGGCTTTCCACGCGAACGTCATCTTGGGCGGTTTAGTGGAGGGGTATCTTGGTTGCGCTGTTCCAATGCGAGAGCTGTTTCCCTAGGCGAGAAAAGCGCTCGCAGCCGAGAAGCTCCGTCTCGGGTTCCGCAGTCACGTGATTCTCGTAGATGTACAGTACCCCCTTTAACAGTTAACACAAGCTCAAGACGACAACCAACCTAGGTACTGCAGTCCAAGTCAAGAGCAGAGGCACGTTGCAAGATTGAGAGCAACATATCAGCAACTATCACTCCGAGTTCATCCATCAATACAGTTAGCCCAACAAAACATCTCCCAATCGCCCTCGCTCTGCACCCTCGCCCTCTAAATATGCCCGCCAGCCATCGCAGAGATAGGAAAGTGGGTTTAAGTCTAGATAGGAGTCACTATATGCACAAAGGGACAAGCCGTCAATTTTACAACGGCCGAGGGGCTGTTGATACACATTTTCTCCTCTTCTTTTCCCGCCCTACGCAGGCCCCACGCCTTCCTTATACCTTGAGGCCAATCTCCTCGGCAAAAGGCAATACGTGCAAGTCACCAACCGCCGCAACCGATGCCTTGCCATCTAATAGTGTCTTTGCCGCCTGTTGAAGCTTCGTCAGTTACTTGAAAGTGACAATGTAGAGAGCAGGGAACTCACAGCCTTAAGCTTGTCCGCCGTCACAGATTCCAAAGCCTTGACCGCCTCAGTAACCTGCATAGGCTGGTTGCCGTGAACCAGGTTTGCACCGGCGTGCACGATACCCACGCCGCTGACCTCGCTACCCGACAGCAGGTTGAACTTGGCCTTGGCAATAGCCTTGACCAGGTTCTCCTGCGAGACACCACCCTCCGCGACGCCCTTGAGCGCCTTGACCGCCGCCTCAGCAGCCTTGCGGACGGCAGCGGCTTGCCCGTTGATCTGGATGGCCAGGAGGCCGGCATCAGAGTAGGCGTAATTGGTGGCCTGGGCCTGCGCGCCAGGGGCGGTAGCCGTGGCGTTGGACAGGAGCGAAAAGCCCGGCGACCACTTGATGGTGGATTGGCCGCCCAGAAGCCCGACAAGAACGGCCGTCTCGGGCTGGTTGGCGCTGAGTGAAGCGCCGGGGAAAGCAAGAACCATCGAGTTAGGACCGATACGGGGGATCCGCTGCTCGCCGCCGAAGTACTTGGTGGGCGTCACCTTCAGCGGTGACGGGGATTCGGCGGGTACATCCTTGAAGAAAGGCTCAATCCACTTTGACAGGCCTGCCTCGCTCGCGCCGTCGGCGATCACGGCAATGGTGGATTTGCTGTACACGGCCTCGGCGAAAGCGGCGACGGAGCTTTCGTTTAGGTATGAAGCGATAGGAGTACTGGGAGTCGGGTAGAGGGGGGCGCCGAGACCGGTGTGAAAGGCGACCGAGTGGGCGGCATCGAGGGCAATGGCGGGAGCAGCGACCTTGGCCTGCTTCGCGCGGATAATGTCCTCAACTTCTTCATGGAACTCGTGGGCTATTTTCCAGGAATGAGCACGTCTCGTACTGACAGCACATGGTGAGCAAGGAAGCTTTATCACGCACTGGTATACCGCGTCTTGGAAATGACTTCGGCAAGAAGCTCGGTGAAATACGGGAGGTCCTCGCGGAGGAAATTTGCCTGCAGGATCAGGGCTTCCCGGGTGTGGTACGCGCTCAATTGGCCACCGAGAAGCTCAGCCTCGCGGACGATGCGTAGAGCGGACCGTCGTTCTGTGTTCTGCCGACGACATGTTAATTAGCTCATGCGTCCCCGAGTCGCGCCCAACACCGCCAACACCTGAAAAGATGCAAACCTGCCTTGAAAGCGTACTCCTCCAATCCGACCGTCAAGCCTGGGAGAGGCTCGTATCTGGTGCCAGCCTTTGCGACGATGGCGAGGCGGGTGGTTGGCCCATTGTCGTCTCGGGAGGCGACCTTGACGCCAGCGATGGAGGTCGGTTCGTACGATGCCTTGGGCGAAGCGACGGCCGCAAATCCGCGCTGCGCAAGCTTTGCAGCTCCCTGGCGGCGAAGAGCCAGCTGGCTGCCCCTCGTCAGAGCCGGTCTGCAAATCATGGTTTGGTTGGAGGGGCCGTTGGTTGTCAATTGACAATTGTCGAGGTTTTGCGGCGATGCTGGAGAGCTCTGTCTGCTATGGGCTCCCTTTAGCAGTTCCGAAATTTCCCTTGGAGGTTCCCGGTATGACGGAAAAATTGGCTGTGCCGAGACTGGCCTTCCTTAGCTGGTGGCTGCTACCAGTGAGCTCCGGGCTTCTACGAAGTTACAATACAGTACTTAATACGTACGATACCTAGCATCTGTATGTAAAAGAACCTGGAAATGCCAACAAAGCACACTTTAGCCCTATGCAGACATTGTAAGCTTGTTTTCCTGCTTAATCTACATTTTGCTTTTTGTAACTGGGATTCCATGAGCTAAGGAATCGTTATCCAAGCTCTTCAAGCCCTGTGCTGCCCATATTTCTGGCACTGAAATCACGGGCTGTGACTCGGCTCCAATGGACACAGTGCGCGAGCTCAACAGTGTCAGCAGCGAAGAAAGGGCTGTGATTGGTGAGCTTTTTTCGAGAATGCCCCGCGCCGACCGCCCTTGCCTTTTGTTTGCCTTTTGGTGACTCCCGTTGCGACAAGGCTTTGACTTGCAAAAAAAATATCTGATCCTCCAAGTCAACCCCACCACATTCTCTCGCAGCGCCTCGCATCGCATTGCCGACGAGGTACTTCAATGACTCCCCGGTAGCAATTGTGGCAGCTCTAGAGATAGTGAGAGAATCTCTAGACGCCAAACTCAAGCAACCTGCGACACGTGCCCGCCCGCCATCATGTTGGTTGTACGTCGAGTCTCTGTCCTTCTCATCGCAAATTCTCGTGCAGCTTTGCGCCGTTGAACCTGCTCTCTCCCCCATCTTCAGCAGGTGCGCTAACACGATAGTCGCAGACAAAACCAGCGGCTGAGCTATGCTCTCTGCTAATTGACGAGCTCCATGGCGAACTGCCCTCGGTATGAACTTGTCCCTTAACCATTTGACCCTGAATCACACTCGAGGAGTCTGCGCCGAGGCTGATACGTTATCTGCAGAGGATATTCTCGACACTCTTGAATAAGGGCAGATCGACCCTGCCCCAACTCGCGCAGTACACGGCGATGACACCACGCCAGCTCCGCCATGGAATCGCCGTCCTGATCCAACACAACCTACTGTACTACCATCTCGAGCCCGGCTCCGAACTCGCTTTTTATGAGGCCAACATTGATCATGCATACAACCTGATCCGTACTGGCAAGATCCTCGAGATGGTCGATACCTCATTCGGTGCCCCAGCAAAGGATGTTGTACAAAACCTCCTCCTCTCTGGTCAAACGCGCATCTCAGACTTGATCGCTGCCTACCAAGGCAAGATGGATCAAGTCAACAAAGCCACGGCCCATGCCGCTTCAGATGACCCGTTTGGTCCCGAAACGAACGGTGTCAACGGTGACTCCTCCCCCAAAAAGCCCGGGCTTCCCGTCAAGAGCACCGCCCAGCTGAACTCGGTCATTTGCCGGCTGGTAGAAGCTCAGTTAATCGACGTCGTCCACACAAAAACCTTTGAAAGTCCCCAGGATATCTTAAAGACTGTCGAGAAGGAGGTCATTGACAAGCATTTTCGTGGAGGGGTCAAAGGAACCAAGGCAAAGGCCGAGCTGGAGTCGTTGGTCGCCGAGGGCCTTCGCAAGGTCCGCGACGAGTCAAAATCACTGAAGCGCAAACTGGAGCAAAATGGCGCAGCCTCTAAAAGACGAAAGCTATTTGCCGGAGCGGGCACGGCGAACGGTGGTCTGGATGAAGAAGTCGACCCGCTCCTTGATGTAAGTAGTAATGGTAAGGTTTTAGGCACTGATACCGCGATGCTGACGCCTTCACAGCCCAAACAAGTTATTCGAATAAACTACGAAAAGTGCCTAGTCGATCTGCGGAATCGTCGGCTGGTCCAGTTTGCAACCGACGTGTTTGGCGAGACGACGGCTTATGTCTACGGCATTCTCTTGAAGCTGCTTACGAAGGACCTCGCCCGCTGCCGACCGGATCCGGTTATGGATTCCAGAAAAGACGACGATGATAGGCAAGGAATAAGCTCTGTCTCGACGGCGCAGATCTTGGACAACCTCAAGACTTCCGTCGACCTATCTTTGGGGATGGGAAAGGCGGACCGCCAACAAATCTCCTCCAGGGCCGCAAACAAGGTCCATGAAAATCCTCCCAAAAAGAAGACATTGATTGAAGAGGCAGAGGTGGTTGGCGACGCAAGCGCGGACGAAGATGAAGACGGAGGGTCTAACGACGAATCAGACTATGACTCAGACTACAAACCGTCAGCGAACGGGACGAATGGCACAAACGGCGTGAACGGTCTGAATGGAACCAACGGTGCAAAGGTCAAATTTGATGATTCAGCAGCCAACAAAGACCGCCGGTTAGATCGCCCAACGCAACTTCGGCAACACCTCCTTCTGTTGGCAGAGAGCCCTCAGCGCTTCGTACGGCATTGTGGGCAGGAAGACTGGACGGTGGACTTTGAACCCCTGATGGGTGCCTTGCGTGAGGCTGAACTCGACTGGATGATCGAGAACACGTCGGGCCAGCAAGGGCTCCGCCTGGTGCGGATCCTCCGCGCCAAGGGCAAGCTGGATGAGAAGGCGCTGCCAAACGTGGCGCTCATGCGCAAGTCTGAGCTGCAGCAAAAGATGCTGGAGATGCAGACGGCGGGCTTTGTGCACGTGCAGGAAGTTCCCAGGGACGTCAAGGCCGACGTCAAGAAGTCTTTTTTCTTGTGGTACTGCGACGTGAACAGGTCGCTCGACCGGCTGCTTGATACGAGCTACAAGAGCATGATACACTGCATCCAGGTGCTCGACTTGCTGCGCGAGAAGGAAAAGGACGTGCTGGCGACGACCAAGCGGACCGATGTTAGGGGCCGGGAAAAGGATACCATGCGTAAGGAGTACTACGAGAGGTATTCGAGGTTTCTGGAGAACGAGCGGCAGCTGTTTTCGCAGGTCATGAGGCTTGATGACCTCGTTTCGGTTCTCAGGGATTTTTAGCATCTGCTGCATTACCATGATTTGTTCCTTGGGGTGAGCCGTGATGTCTGATATCAGCCAGATCATGGTCACATTGCATTGGCGGCGCAGGTGGCTGGGTTGTTTGACAAGAAAAGTTGGGCATTTGACTGGTGTTTCTGGAGGCTCTGGTATGTTGGGACATTCGACACGAAATCGGGGAGGTCTGCAGCGTTTTGATGTGGAGGGAGGGATGCTCCTGGCTATAATCGCTGATGGTCTAGAAGAGGTCTGCATGTCTTTCTATATTCCACACGCTGCTCGCGGATGTACCTGCTCGCTCAGCTCCTTCCTCGCCGAGTCGAGAACCTCCCTACAGCAGCGAGTCGATTGTTCACTACCACTGTAGTGATCGTGTAGGATTTGGAGTGAGCGAGCATGGTATGGATTATGATACCTATTTCACAGGATTCTGCTTGATCAAGCCCGATAGCCGACTCATTCTGGCAGGATATACAACCGTGTACTACCTGGGCTGGTAAACAATGAGCCGAAGCTTTGAACGAGGAGATAGAGACTCGATTTGGACGGGGTGAAGGTTGAAGAACCCCTGACCGGCATATCCCGTACTAACTTGACATTTGTGTAACGATAAATGTGACGGAAATGCCCGATGATAAGATAACTAAACTCCAGGCACAAGACCCGGGGCCAGGGTGTCTGGCTGCGTCGAATCCTCCCCGCAGTCGGAGCTTCGGACGAGTGGGCAGCTCCAGAATTTTTTTCGCGATAAGATCCCAATCCAATCTCTTGTGGTCTGAACGAAGCTAGGGAACCACCCTCCTCCATCCCATTCTTTCATTCCCTCAGTTTTGCTGCTGTGGTGATTGTCGAGTCTGCATTGTGCCTTTGGATTATTGTTCTTCAACTCTGGAACCTGTTCCAATTGTTTAAACGAGCCTTAAGCAAAAGACCATCAGAACATATACTTATATACATACAATGTCTCCCCCAATGGCAGCGGCGCGGGAGAAGGAGTCCAACCTGGCGAGGTTGTTGGGCTCTGGTACGTGAATCGACTCTTGTTACGCGTCTTGGTTGTTGGAGTACGGTGATTGACCACTCTACATGCACAGGTTCCGCCGGTATTGCCGAGCTGGCCATCTTCCATCCTGTGCGTCCCGAGCTGCGCTACGGTTCTCAGACCCCGAATTGCGGCGTTGTAGGCCCAAGGGCGCAGCTGACTGACTGACTTGGCTGCGGACAGGTCGACACCATTGCGAAGCGGCTGATGAGCAATGAAACGAGGGTGCGTTTTATCAGTTCTGCGAGGGAGTGTGGAATGGGGGAACGAAGTTTGGGGGGAACAGAAAGCTGACTAGTTGGTTGCGTTCTTTGGCGGGTAACAGGTCACGAGCATGTCGCAACTCAACACGGTCATTTTCAAGGACAAAGCCGCGGCGCCGCTCGGGAAAAAGTTCATCTCCCTATTCCCCGGCCTCGGGTACGCCGCCGGCTACAAGGTGCTGCAGCGGATATACAAGTACGGCGGCCAGCCTGTGGCCCGCGACTTCCTCAACAAACACTACGGCAAGGACTTTGAGAGGGCGTTTGGCAAGAAGACCGGCAAGGCAATCATGCATTCGACTGCGGGAAGGTGAGAGATCGATCACCCCTGGCAATGCCCGGGAAACGGGCGGAATGTTGGCGGGTTAGGGGCTGACAGAGGCGGGTTCGCTCTAGTCTCATCGGCATCGGCGAGATCGTCCTATTACCGCTTGACGTGCTCAAGATTAAGCGGCAGACGAACCCCGAGGCCTTCCGCGGCCGGGGCGTCCTGAAGATCATCAAGGATGAAGGGTTCGGTTTGTACAGAGGATGGGGCTGGACGGCAGCGAGGAATGCCCCGGGATCATTCGCAGTACGTACATCCTCCCCCCCACTGCGACTTACCCCTGAGCATCTAACCGTTACTAACCTCCACACCCACACAGCTGTTCGGCGGCTCGGCATTCGCCAAAGAATTCCTCTTCAAGCTACAAGACTACAACAAGGCGTCCTGGTTCCAGAACTTCATCGCCTCCATCGCCGGCGCGTCGGCGTCGCTCATCGTCTCGGCCCCGCTCGACGTCATCAAGACGCGCATCCAGAACCGCAACTTTGAGAACCCGGAAAGCGGCTTCCGCATTCTGACCAACATGGCCCGGAACGAGGGCCCGTCGGCCTTTTTCAAGGGCTTGGTTCCCAAGGTTCGTTGTCAATGTCCTATTGTAGAACAACAATATTGTTTGCTAACGACCTCCACACACAGCTCCTGATGACAGGGCCCAAGCTGGTCTTCTCCTTCTGGCTGGCGCAGACATTAATCCCCGCCTTTGACGTTGCGTTTGCGCGCAAGTAAAGGGGGGATAACTTACCACAGGGGTGAGGCGGATCACCCCTAGCCACGACCAAGGGCCCCTATGTCCTGCAGATGTCGGCTTTTTGTATGTACAATAACAAACTTCATGGTTCGATGGTCCGGGACTATCTCCTTTTTTCGGCGTTGTGGGAAAACGGCTTTCCCGGATTTCAGCGACGGCCGGCGATGTAGAGAGGGATAGAATTCTCGTTTTTTGTAGCGGTGATCAATGTCCATCATCGCTAGTTTTTGTTGTTAATGGCGCAGCTAGACTAATCTTGGTAGATAGAGTATTGCATCTCTTCTCTACTTACCCGGCCTTGTCAGGGCCTGGATTCAGTATCGTGGCTGTATGTCGATGTACTAAAAAATTTGCTTACTTCTCGAGCGCCGGGGCAATCAAGATAGGAAGCTCCCTATTCCAAAGGAAAGCCTTGGTATGAAGCGACTAATACGTGTTTTTACGATATGTTACTTTCGATTCGGGAGTAAAAGCCAACATCATGCCAATGACAGGCAATAATCACCACCCCCACCAAGAGACACCTTTACACCAAACTCCCAGTTTATACCTGGTCCTCTAATAATCCATTGGTGGAATAGCCGCGATATCAAGCAAAATCACCGCCAATACCTCGACTGGTGAAAATGCGCCGCCGAATTCACCATCGACACCTCGAGCGTGCCTGTCCAGTGAAAATGGAACCCACGTCCTCCCACAGTCCCCTCTCCCACCCCGTCCCCATCCCCGTACCCTTTCCCAGCCATACCATCATCTTTATTATACGCCACCCTTGTCTGGGCGCGGTATGCCTTGATAGCAGACACGACGTCACGCATCCCGCGCAAATCCCGGCGGCTGGGCCTAGGCCGCTGCTGCTGCTGCTGGAGATGAGTCGGGAAGAGCATGGCGTCCCAGGCGGGCGTAAAGATGTAGGACCCGCTTGGCACGCCGGCGGCGACATGGTTGGGGGATGCGGGCTGCGGGTCGGTTTGCAGTGCGGGGTCGTGGCGGAGGAGACGGGCGTATTCCCTCACGGCGGGCCGGGTGCGGTGCTGCTTGGAGGAGGGCGAGGGGCCGATCCAGACGGGTACGGTGAATTCGGTGTTGTCTTCGCCGGTGCATATGCACGTCATGTATTCACCGGGGTCATCGCTGTTGTCACCGTCATCCGGATTTGAATCTCCTGTCTCAGGGGATTCGCCAGGGGCGGGTTGTTCCGGCCGGGTAGAAACGGACTCTGGGTTATTTCTAGCCTGGGGCTCGGCTGCCTTGTAGGAGTGTGCCGTGGCGGCAGGGGGTCTAGCCGCAGATGTAGGCGGTTTGGACGGGGAAGAGGTCCAGTCCCGGAAGAAGCTGAATTCCTGGGCCATGAGTGCTTCTGTATCAAGGCCATTTTCTTCTTCTCCGAATCCATCGTCTTCGAGCAGCGACTCTCTGGGGTCCGGCTCGATCTCAAGGCGAATGTGTCGCAGCCCTAGCAGGGTCGACGGGCCGCGACGGTTGCCGGTTTTGGCGTCTCGGATTGCCTGTTCCTGTATGGCGGCAAGTTTCAAGAAGTGGATTAGCTTTTCTATCAGTGGACCCGTGGAATACCTGGGAATCTGCGTCAAAGTCAGAGACCGGAGTCTGGGGTTCATGTCTGGAACGAATGACTCGGGATATGCCAGCTCCGCCCGCGGAAGCAGGCATGTTTCGGCCAGCCACAGTGCCTCCATGCTTGACAGGCCGATGCCCTCAAGAGTCGGGAGCTGCGTAACGAGTGAGTGGTGGATGCGCAACACCTGCAGATCCGACGATATCACGGGACGAAACACATGGGCGAGGCCTAGGAAGCCAGAAACTTTCGCCTTGCCGGAAGCGAGCCAGGGGGGGCAAGAAGCTTCGTGTGGCCTAAAGAAGATGGAGTCACACTCGAGGTGCTGGAGCTGCCCAGCGGACGACCTGATCATTCTGGCTAAGCCGGCGGCCGAGATGTTGTTTCCGCTCAGATACAAATGGGTGATGCCTTGATGGCCTCGGCAAATATCCAAGTCATGAATGTACTCTGGCAAGGGGCTGTGGTTACCCGGACCGCCAGAGAGCGCCACCTTGACTGCATCTGGCGCGTCGGACCGTATCTTTGCCCGACCGTCTAGGCGAGGATTGGTGGTCCCATCGTGACCACCCTGCGCGTTGCTAGTGTAAAGAGGAGCATCGACAAGGTACCTATGTGGATGACTGAAAGTAGCGCTCCAGTCTGACTCGTCGACAAAGCAGAACTTGCCAAACGAGGCACTGCTTTCCCCTGGCGGGTACCTAAGCCGGCCCTCAACCTCAAAATCGCCAGTTCTTGAACTGACGGCAGGGAAAGAAAAGTGCTGCATATCATCGAAGACGCCATCTGTGAGCTTGTTGTAGCCGAGGTCAACGCTCCACAGCTGAAGTTGAAAAGTTTTGAACAGCAGACATGCTGTTTTGTCATCCATTTCCCGGCCCCGTGCTTTCAGAATACGGAGGCTGCGAAGATTGATGGGGCTCAACACGGGTCGATGTAATGGGACTCTGAGAGAGCCGGGCATGGCAGAAATATCCAAATACACAAGGCTCTCTAAATTCGGGGATACAAAGAACCAGCTAGGCAGCTTGGCCTGGCACTGCGGAATACTCAGGACCAAGGAGCTGGAACATAGCATGGCGGCCAAGCCATCGGCTTCAACATCAGGATGGCCATCTAGCAGAATACACCGGAGATTGGGAAAGGTCGAAGGCAGCATCCGAAGAGTCTGAGACAGTGTTTTGTCCCAGGAAAACAGAGTGAACTCCGGAGCGCCCACGACAAACGGGCGCAGGTCAAGCGACGTGACGAGGGCACGAGTGCTTTCTCGAACCCGAGTCATATGCCCCATGAAGCGATAAAACCACTCGATATCTGTACATCGCGGTGGGTTAGAGACGGACGCTGCCTAGCAAACCCTGCTATTTAGATGAGGAGAGGATTAGAGCCGGGCACTCGCCATTGTCCCGAGTTAAAATGGCTGCCACAGTGAGGGGATCATTCCAGAGACGCGGCGCGAACTGGTGGTACAAGCGCTTCGAGACAAGACACAGCCGTGCGTATTCCCTGACTGGCACAGAGCCAGCCACGAACTCGAGCCAGTCTGGCCGTTTCGTGGCATCGTGGTACGACGGCGGGTTGCGATCCATAGGTGATTGTTTTGGCCGGCAGGCACATCTGATCGGCCTACCCCAGGTGTTACTGTGTGGTCACTGCAGTGCAATAGCGAGGGGCAGCTTCAAGCTGGAGTTGGAGTGTTCGAGTGTTCAGAATTCAGATGCTCAAGCAGATCGGCACTATTCGGCAGGGCTGTGCTGCTGTGTGACTCGGGAGTGAATCGGGCCAATCATTGGTTTGGAGAAGCTTGGCCATTGAGGGGATGATACCCTGGAGGTTAAGGCAGACTTACCCTCACTGCAACTTCTGCAAGGCTTGCATGGACTTACACCACGATATGACAGGCATAGTGATTTGAAGCGCCGTATCTGCCTAGTCCACTAGGCTCCATCCAGAGATGAATGAATTTATCCAAATGACACTGGCGCTGATGATTCGGGACCGAGGGAACCTAGGAGACGTTGGCTGCCGGGACACGATGGACGTTCTGTCGGTATCAGCAAGAGGCTGGAAAAAGAGACAATGACGTCACCCAGCCCGAAAGCTGGGGGTGGCTTGTTGATGTGTTGAGCTTTCTGTGGCACTTAACCTTACAACTTTGTTGAGCCTCGCCGGTTGCCGAATGAGAGGATGTGGTCTGAAGTCTGAATGGGAAAGTGCTCTTGACCGGAAAGTGGAAGGCGGCGATGGGTGAACCGATTTGGCCTGGGACACTTCCAAATCGGTATGAATGCATGCAATCTATTGGTCTCAGTGTCTCACCTAACACCTAACATGCCTATACACTTACACTCGCAGGACACTTACACTACACCCAAAGATACACCAAGATAACTACACCGGCGATCTCAAGGGACAACTCGTCAACCCGCCATGCATTCATTCATTGCCAATACAGTAGACATTCATCCTCATCGACTCATGATGGCATTTTGTGCCATTGGGAATTGTTACAGAGTGCCCAGTTCAAGATACTGGGCATGAAATGAGAATCGAGAAAACAATCCACACATGACGCCTCAAACTCCATAAGCAGGTATCCAAGACCCTTAAGCAGAGTATCGTTAGGAGACTTTTCGTAGTGAAGCAGAGTGCCCCCTGAAGAAAATAGCCGAGTCAAGCGTCCGCAGAAAATGAAGTGCAATTAAACCCTCGATGGTCTCTTGGTTCCCACACGCCTCCGCTTCTTCAGCTTGACCAGTTCCTGGTACTTCTTCACCGCCGCCGCCACGTATTTAACCTTGCCAGAGTCGCCCCTTTTGAGCGTGTGCAGCCTGAGATGGCTTACGTAGTTGTCGACCCGGTTGATATCCTTTTGTTCGTTGCAAAACTCGCACGTGGTCCAGTCCTTCTTCTGATGTACACTAGTTGTAGGCGCCCAGTTAGCCATAACGAACAAAACTGTATTTTTCATGAAAAATGCTCACCTTTTGATGTGTCTCTTCATGTGTTCCTTCCTGCGATACCGTCTGTTGCATCCTGCCCAGGGACATATGTGCTTGGAGGCTGTGGCCGTAACGATTTCGCTGCTCCCCGATGGCGGCAAGTCCCGGCGCGGCGGTCTCTCCCTCTTAGTGCGTGCTCGCGGATTATTGGGTTGCGAGCGCATCTGTGCCTCGTTTTGCGAGCGTTCCTGGGCTTCTTGAAGTGCCGTCGTCTTGCTCCTTGGTCCCTCCATGCTGCCAGACGGAACCCTTGGCGGGGACATGGGGGTCAAGGGTGTAGTCTGGTCTTCCCGGCTCGTTGTCTGGATCGGCTGGAATGGCTCAAGAAGCATTGGAGCAGGCCGTTGCTCAGGGCAGCTGGTCGGGCTATCTGGTTGAGTGAAAGTGGACCACATGCTGGAGGTTTGGTCCGTCCGAGGCAGTCCATCTGAGGTGGTCCGAGCCGGCCCCTCTGGGGTGGACATCAGCGGTTGTATACTCAGTGCGATCATGCACATGCTAAAGTCCACGGACTGCGAAGGCGTCAGTTGAGCACCACGGCCGTCAAAAGGCTCGTTAGAAAAGCTAAGCTGGCATCGTGGCGGTGTGGCGGAGTCCACGGGATGGGAAAGCGTCGCTTGAGAGCCACAACCGCCAAGGGGTTCGCTGGACAAGTTGAACTGGCACCGTGACCCCGTGGCCGAGTCCACGGTCTGGGAAGGCATGGGATGAGCGCCGGAACCGCTAGGCTCGCTAGGAAAGTTGAGCTGGCACCGTGGCGGCGTGCCCGGGAAGCCAGGATGGGCAAACTCGGAGACATCGCCAGTCCTTGGAGCAGATGGGAAGTAGGTCGATGTTGCCGAGGAAGGCGGAGTGAGCTCATATGTGAGGCCGTCCATTGGTGACACGAAAGATGTGTCATGGTTGAAAGGAATGGACCGTGAAGGAGTCGAAGGAGCGGTAGTAGGGGTATGCTGACCAAAGCTCGAAGACGAATAGGAGGAGTCGTCAAAGCTCATCGACGATGACGACTCTCCGAGCTGTACATTGCTAAAGTCAAACTTGAAATCCTCCCCAAAGTTGAGGGTGCCTTGGCAGGGCAGCGCGTTGTTGTTGAAGTTCATCTTTGTCCCACGTGTAGTGATCAAGAGTTGTGTGGGAAAGCGTGGTGTCCAACGTCGAGGAAGCAATGAGGGAGCATGAAGCTAAATATACCCGAGTCCAAGAGGATCGTCAGAAGATCGACCGCAGCCCTTTAGTGGATATAGGTAGACGTATTAATCAAGGGGCATAGTCTAGCAGGTACAAGTAACAAAGGGAATGTGCCCAGGTAGAGGTCAAACGCCTCAAGTTCGCCGAGAAAATAGTTGTAGAAGCCTGAGGAGGAGGTCTCCTGGAACCACACCCTAGAGTGCGTCCTCAGTTGCTCTCACACACATCGCATCAGATGGTTATGGGGAGCATCCAGTACGGCTCAAGCGTCTCACGCTTTCCGACAAATGCATGCCTGCCGTCGGATGTCGAGCCAACAGCAGGCTACCGATCGACGTCTGTCCGCATGAAACCCAACAACTAACCCCGCTTGGGAACACGTCGTTAGGGTACAGTACATATCAAGGTACCAAGGGTGTCAAGGCTTCAAGTGGTGTCCCATCCTCCAAAAGGCCAGAAACGGTCTGGGGAAGCAGCGAATCAGAGAAGTACAGTTAATCACAGACAATACAGCCATGATCGGACAGAAGCAAGTTTGCAGTCAGCCGGAGTCCGGGGTAGCTCGTTGTTCATCACCGTCCTGGACTAAACTAGTGTCTGGCCTGTCTTGATCGCGAGTTGCTGGAATGGCGATGGCACGCGCAGGAATGAAAAGAAGGCGACGGTCTCGCTTTCTCACTACCGAGCAGCACTGAGACAGCACGGATCGGCAACGCTTATCTTGAAAGTCGAGTCTGTTTTTCCTTTGACTGTTCGGAAGACGTGGATCAAGAGATGATTCAAGTTGGTCTAGGATTATTCATTGTTTGACAGGGCAACGGCGAGCCCGTCGGTCAGCATCGACGCCTTCTGTTGTTCCATGCCCACGTTTCCATTTCCACAGCTCCCTATCGGTGGGAGAAGAAGAGCGGAACCTGGGAGTCCAGGGCTGATTTACCAATCAACCGGGTCGACAGAAGGTCAAGGGTCTCTGGAACACACAGCGGAGTCCGTGAGGATCTGGTGCCAGACTGGTGGTGTGGCTGGTTGCCTGGATCTTCCTTGAAGAAGATTGGGTGCCGTGGATCTGCTGATCGCTGCTGACATGGAGAAAACAATCGTGGAGGCAGGGCCCTTTTTGGGCTAAACTGCTTTGGTCGCATAAGCCTGGTTGGTTGGCTCGTGCAGGCCTTGCTGATTGGTTACATTCAAAAAGCTTAATCCAACGCACTGTGCTGTCGCAGTGGCGCTCCTGCTTCATGTTCTCGATCGTGACCGCCTCAGCGTTGGTATTACCTGCTTGGCCCAAAGAAACTAGGACACTGAAGTTGCGGTGCGCATTTGGCGCAAGCAAACAATCCTCTTCTCCGCCCACGGCTCCCAAGGCCACGCCATCCTCCACCTCGAAGAGTACTCCTCCTCGAACCACAACCTGAAGATGGCGTCTTGCGTGGTCCCTCTTGGTGTATGCCCTCTCCCGGATCCCAGGCACCCCACTCTCCACCTTCCTACACCACCAACTCCCATCTGGCGTACTCAAGGATGTCGTCGCTCGCTGACATGGCTGCAGCAGACGCTCTTTCTGGTTTTCTAGGAGGCTGGAATCTATAATCTCACAGACGCAGCTGCCATCACACCTGTCCCGTGCTCTTCTGGCGCTCCTCAGGTTGCGGGTGCCTGCATCCGTCTAATAGGTGTCTGTATGTATTCCAGCTTAGTCTCTCCTAAAGATTTGACAGGTCACATCCCCAATCCTGTGCGCTCTACGAAGTAGCCTGTTAGTGAATCTACGGTCGGCGACTTAGCAAATCGCTGTGTGCACTTGGAAGCGCGTGACAGACGCTTAACGTTATGAGATATCCGACTGTCCTCGCTCCTTCGATCAGAGTCCAGCCGTTGAGCCGTCGCCAAATGCCCACCTCTCCATCACCGACAGGCACACAATGCGCAGGCTTGAAGAGGCCTTATCTTGGCCAGCTCATGTTTCTGCAAGACATCGCCAGCGCCGAGGCCGCCTTTCCCTATTTCGATCTATACAATGGCATTGTTGCAACCTGCAAGCTGGAACCTTGGCGTCGATTGTGCCCCCTCGCAAATGCGGCTTAAGCATGCAGGCAGATGAGAGAATATGCAGCCTCCACTCCTAGAACCATCCCTCGACGGCTTCTGTACCACCCCAAAGAGATGCCGCGCAGGTAGTGTTGCACCACCGTGCCGCCAGTAGTCTATCTGCCAGGTACACCCAGCTCCCGAAGCAAACAGCGGGACGAAAGAGCACTTGGGGTGAACTCCTCTTGTGCAACGCACCCATTACGGTCTCCCTTGATGAGAACCTCGCTCTTCGCTTCCCATTTAGGACCTGCGGCGTGACGAAAAGGGAAGTCCCCGGGTTTCATGGATGACTTCTCCGCTCACGGGCATCCCGAGCCGTAGGTTCTTCTGTTTTGTCGTCTCATTGATACCCGTCACCGCCGGTATCAGTTCATGAATCAGGCTGGGGGGGACAGTGGAATTCCCGGAACGGCTTCTCCTGTCCGGCCTATCTCGGGGTTCGCCATAGACGCAGTATGCATGTGCCTACGATGAATAGAGCCTGCCACTACCCGGAACAAGGCTTGGGGCTATGTCAAAGATCGACTCCTCGGCAGCTGCCCCGCCGTTTATCGTTTGTCCGGATCGCCAAGCAACCCGAGTACATACATTGCGGTGAGGGGGATCGCCAAGAGAGGACTGCCATCAACTACAGCAGCCCGTGTCTGTTCGTATGTGGTCGAGTCACCTAATTCCATAATTCCACACAGATACTCCCTTCCTTGGGGAAGAGGGAGAGGAGGAGTGGCTGCCCCCGGTCATCACAAGCCATCGTGCTATACGTCAACTAATATCATCTTGACAGTCAGACTCTACCCTATCTCCAACTACACAGTTCTTTCCTTCTACCCAACACCTCAAACCAACGTCCCACACCTGTCCGCTCACTACCGGATTCGCATATCGCCGGTTCATCTGCCAGGGGTTTCCTGTCCTCGTTTTCTGGGGGATCACCTACACGTCCACACGAGCTTAACGTTAGGTAGTGACACCTCCTTTCTGGAGGTGACGGGGGAATCAGGACAATTCTCAGCCTCTTCATCAACAACCATTCCAACACCCAGGGATGAAGAAGACCTTCGGCAACCCCTGCATGCCCCTGGCATGGCCTGTGATAGAGGCATGCGCGGTGCATTGAGAGAGGTGTGATATGCACGGTTCCTCAGCTGCCCGCACTTGCACGGGATATACCGTCCTGTCTTCCGTTCGTCATCCGGGGTACATATACCATTTGTCTGGAAAGCGATCTCTACGGAGCCACGTGATGAAGAAAGTTGAGAGATAGGGAAACGATGATCAATCGACGCCTCGTCGTCTTGTGTGACTGATTATCGATTGACAGCAGGTACTCTAGGTACATTAGCTTCGTTGTGACAGCAGTCCACGAGCTCTTGATGGCTTTCTGAACAACGCAAGCCGCCAATCCGGGTGTGGCAACGAGGCGGCGTCCGTTATCCAGATATGAAATTGGGGGACATCCCGCTGAAGGTCGGACAACATGGCCCGTCCGCAACCGATCGTGGAGGTAGCCACACCGCTGAGCCATAGGTTACTATGCAACGCCGCGAGAGGGGAGAGAGAAGCCTATGCCTGCGGAATTATCCAGATGGGGACAGAAACCGTGACCGCCATCTAGCCCTATGCAGCCTCAACCTCATCATCCCCCCCCTCACTGTCTATCCTGCCGTCGTCTGCAAAGGCGTCTAGCTCCTGTTCGGTCGCCTCTAGGCCGGATGAAGACATGAACTTCTCCTCTTTCGCCTCGGCTACATTCGCAAGAAAGACACAATATGTGGTTAGCAATGGTCAATCCTGTACCTGCCAAGAAAACACGGATTCCAGATAAGTAGGTGGGAAAGGGAAAAAAGACAAAAAGAGACGAAAACGGTAAGGGGTTTCATTTTCATCAGAGAAATCCACTCACTCTTTGCCTCAACCAGCAGGTTCTCCTGCACCTCGCAGTCAGTCAGGACGCATCCCTCGCCGAGCTGGCTGCGCCGGCCCAGGATGCACTTTGTGAGCTTGCAGTTCCTGCCCACCACGACGCCGTCCATGAGCAGGCACTGCGACAGCTTGGCGCCCTCGCCGATCTGGCAGTTGGCCCCGATGCAGCTCTCCTTAATACTTGTCTTCTCCTCGACAGTCACGTTATCGGCCACCAGGCTGTCCTGCCTGCTGATGGTCGTCCGCGGCTTGACGCCCTCCGGGTAGGCCACTTTGCGGGCGTGCGCGAAGGGGGAGGGGGTGTCGGTCTCTTCGAGTGAGGGCAGTTTGGCGAGCTGTAGGGAGGTTTGCAGGAGCAGCTGGGCGGTGTCCACCCGCCGGATCAGGGGCGCCGACTCCTCCTGCGAGGGATGGATGTAGGCCACCATGGGCGGGACTAAGGTTTCATCGCTGTCTGCTGTTTCGGGTTCGTTTCGGTCTGCTGCTGTTATTGTTGCTGCTTCCGTTTTGGAAGGTGGAGAGGAGGAGGAGCTGCTGTTGTTGCTGCCCTGGCTGTCGACCCGCGACACTGGCGCTACCGAAGTCGGGGCGCTGATTGTGGTCGAGTCAACGCCGAGCGTCCGGCTGCTGTTGCCGCCACCGCCCCTGATGCTTGCATGCTGCTTCTCTTCCCCGTTGCTGTTGCGGTCGTTGCTATTATCGCTATCGCCATAACCTTGCCCCCGGAGGATTTTGTCCAGACCCAGCTTGGTGGAGAGGCCCTTCTGCCATCCGGCCTTGACCCACCACCCCACTACATCCTCGCCAATGGTCTCCAGACGCTCGTTCTCTTTGATGAACTGCATGACCCAGTGCGGGAAGATGTATATGTGGGCATCCCGGTGCGTGCTAAGCATTCGGATGCGGGGATGCCGCCGTAACAGCCCGTGGCGGACGGGGAACCCCTTCCTGTCCTCTACTAAGTCCTTGAGCGAGTCTGTCGGCATCGAGTAGACCAGCTTGGACATGTGGGGGAACAGCGACCCCTTGGCGGGCAGGACTGAAGAGGCGGGCAGCGGCACCGTGGCGATGAAGTCGGTCTCCTCGCCCTTGACGGGCGTGGCTGTTTTGGTCTGGTACCACACGCCCAGGCCGCCGCTGCGGGGCGCAGGCGCGGCAGCAGTAGTAGTAGTCGCATCACCATTTCCCGATCGCGTCGCGTTCGCGTTGTTGCTGTTGCTGCCCCCAACACCAAGCAGGTCGCCCAGGCTGGCCGACTTGACCATCCACGCCTGCAGCAGCTTGTCGGCGCCCAACTCGCACACCAGGTCGCAAGGGAGCACCAGGAAGTCCGAGGTGACGGCGGCTTGCAGCTCGGGCAGGCGGAGGATCTCGGCCGTGCCTGTGTTCTGGTCTAGGTCCTTGGGTGCCAGGAGGTCCGGCCGCGGGTAGGGCAGGCCCGTCAGGAACGGGTTCGTGTTGAGCGCCGTGCTGATGGCGGCTGCGGCTGAGGGCGGGCAGACAAGCGTGATATCTGCAGGTTGGTCGTTAGTTTTGGTCTCCTGATTATTTTGACATGACAAAGTATAGTAGAACACCCCGCAGCCGCAGGTTGTGGAATTCTGGTCTAATGAGGAGGCTTGGGTATTTTCAGGGGCGGGAATGTGAAACCCCTGAAGGCCTGAAGCCACAAAAACCGCGATCTCTCTATCTTCCCACGTGGTGTTGGTTTAGCATGGCTGCTGCCACATCACTTATCACTCACTTGTAATTCCGGCTCGGTAGCAGAACTCGAGCGGGTACCAGACCATGGGCCGGTTGGCGATGGGGAGAAGGGCCTTGGGGTTCTCATCGGGATTGGCTGTGAAGGTCGGAAATGAGCTGCCCGGCCCGCACAGAATCAGGGCCTGCAGGCCGGGCGTGGCGATGGTGACTGCGTGGGGCATCGCAGAGGGTCGATGGGACGAGCGTTTAGTGTGATTTGTTCAACGGTGGACTGAGAGACACTTTTTGTCGTGAAGGAGGTTTGAGAATGAGAATGCCCGCCCTAGTATGAAGCTGTAATTGCAGTCGGGTTTTATTCTTCATTCGAGTTAGTTCTGGGTATAGTTTGATGTGTTGAAAATAGAGCTTGAGTTGGACTAGGTATGTCAATCAGCATTGCATTTCTTTTGTTGAGATTTTATCCAAACTTTGAGGATTGTTTCTTCACTGACTCACCGAAAGCGTCGTCTTCGACCTTGAATTCATCAAACATCCCACCTTTGACTTTGGGCGAGTTTGAGTGGCCCGTGCGTGACAAAGTACCGATGTACACGCGTAGCGTACCCCTGCCTGGCAGTCTTGGCAGCAGCTCTCTCACCTTCTTCGCTGCTTCGCCCGGCCAACCAACTGCCTCGGTCTTGCACCTGAAAACGGGGCTCGGCTTATGGGAGCTGGAGCGGCGCATCAACAACCCATCCCCAGCCCCCAGCAACCGGGGTGTCGGCACCACCACCAGCCACAGTATTTACTGGAAGGTGCAGTCGTAAACCAAGATTGACCGAGGTTTATGGCAATTCGCCGACTGCGCAATCACTCCGAGACAAACAACTAGCTAATAGCAGAGCGAGCGCTGACCGATGGTGATATCTGCGCCCACCTGTACGAAGAGCTACACAACACGCACACATACATACACAAATCGGCGCGCGCGCCGCATCCCGTGCTCGCAGCGCCATGATCGATTTCTGCACCACTACCAATGTCGTCGCCATATGAGTCGTCCCGCCGCCGCCGCGGAGTCTGGAGCCACTGGGTGCCGCTGGTGCTGACCGTGACGGTCGCAACGGTCGGCGTTGCCGCCTGGGTATGGAGTCTGCGCAAGGACGACGACCACGAGGACGCCGAGCTCGCCGCCGCCGAAGCGGACCTCGACTACGAGAATGCCGACTACGGCGATAACCCCCCCTACGGCGCGTCCCGAGACTCCAAGTCCCCGGCTGTAGGGGGTGGTGCCACCCAGCCTCGCTCCGGCGACGCCACTGCCGCCCCCTACGCGCCGGCACAGTCGCAGGCCGAGTCCACCGCCACGGGCTGGGCCGCGCTGCGCCGGACCCCGAGCCCCCAGCAGTTCTTTGACAGCGCGAAAAGGACCGTGGCCGCCGGTGTGACTGCCGCCGGCGCGGCGGTGGGCAGCGCACTGGCTGCTATCAGGGAGGAAGACAAGACGATATATGAAGACCATGAGAAGTGGTCCGAGGAAGCGGATGCCAAGAGAGAGAAGGACGTGGCGGCGTCCTCACAACGGAGCCGAGATACCAACAAGCGCCGGAAGAAGGTGGCTATTGTCGTCTCGGCGGACAGTCGCCTGGATCATGTGGACGCCGACGGCTTCCACGAGCATGCCGTGAGTGTTTGGTGTCACTTGCCTGCGCAGAGATGATATGCTAACCAACAGCGCCACCAGTCTATCCTGTCCCACATTCCCCGGCAAACCGACTTCGCCAAGATCAAGCTCTACGTGCTCATCTACGCACCAAACCTCAAGGACTCGGCCTTGGACGCGACGAGCAACCTTCCGCCCGCGTCGCTGAGCTCGTCCTTCTCAAACATTGACCACGCGCAAGCCCAAACCCCGGCCGACGAGGCCAAGAGTCCCCTGCTGTAAGTCCCTGCCTCCCTTTGTCCTCCCCACATCCTTACAACAAGTTGATCGAAATCATCACTTTCACTACCCAAATGATAACGATAATACTAATAATACCCAGAACCAGCGGCGCCCCATCCGACTCAGACCGCGCCTACAACGCCGTGTACGCCCAAGCCCAAGGGCTTGTGGAAAAGGACAGCATGATCCTGACCTTCACCACGCCCAACGGGCACGCGCACATCCTGCGGCATATCCAGCCCGAGCTTATTTACCTGCAAGAGTCCCTGGCGGGGGACAACGGCAGTGTCGTTGAGAACCTGCAGCACTGGCACAGGCAGGACATTGTCCTGGTCGTGGGCGCCGAGGAAGGGCATGGCGGGTTGGCGGATAGTGATGATTCGGAGGTGGAACGTGGGGGTGATGGTGGGAAGGATGGGAAGTGGAAGAAGAAGGCCAAGGGGGATGGGGAGGGGGAGGTCTGGTGGCATAGGGAGGAGAGGGTGGGTAGAGGGAGGGGTGTGATCGTGGTTGATGGGATGAGGGTGCAGGATGATTGGGCGAGGAGGGTTATGGGTAAGGAGTGAGAAGGGTGTGATTCTTATGTAGTCATGATGTAGAGACTTTTGAATGACGGATTTGGGATATGGCGGGGGATGTGTCTCTGGGCTTAGGGTGTAGCAGGTCAACGCTTGAGTGAATCAGGTCTCAATTCTAGATATACATACGTAAATGATACTATCTAACAAGCACCTCACTGTTAGGTCAAAAGGTCAAATTCATCTTGGCTGTGGCCTTAACATCAT
>NW_027041864.1:0-2534 GCF_033297395.1 Canariomyces notabilis
TTCGCCATTGACAACACCCCCTGCGACATGCTCCTGCAAAGTGAGAGAGCTTCAAGCCAGTGGAGATAGTGCTGCCTCAGAAATTTATCGATGACACCGCCATCCTGGAAAACATCTGGATGATTGGTATTCTTGCTTGACTGCCAATTGTAGAGATGATCAACCCAGTAGACGCAAGCATAGCGTGCGGCTGCTAACGGGTCCAGGTTAGGCTGGTTGACATTTTCGATGGGAAATCCGGGGGTAGCCAGGCCGTACATGTCGTGTCGTAAGGCCGTGGACATGACATGTAGCGATTGAGAGAAGATACCGTAGTGTAAGAGTGCCACACCAGAAGGGAAAATCTCGTCCACTGCGTCTTTCGACAGAAATTCCTTTGCCGATTGATGTACGAAATAGATGATGGATTCTCGAAGGGTCAGAAAAGAGCCGCAGAGACCTATTATCTCTGTCAAGAATTCTAGATTGTCAGAGATGTCCTCGGATATGTCAATGAACGACGTCAGCTCTTGTATCGTAATAGGCCGGTAAGTACTGCAGAGAACAGCCAGCACTTGTTTGCAGAGATCTGCCTCGTCCGAGCGGCGAACTTGAGCCATCATTCGTTGATAGAGAGAACCAAGACCTGGTGGAAACGTGTTCAACTTGGTGAGAACCCTTGACCGTGAGTACTTTGTGAGTTCTTGACAGACCAAAGCCACCCAGAGGAATGTATTCTTTGCATTGCAGGTCAAGTGGTTTTGAACAGCGTGCTGTGTTTTGTCGTCGTATCCCTTTAGCTGCGCTAGTTCATCCACCTTGTATTGAATATATATGCTGACAGCAGACGAGACGGACTTTTCATTTAGCTCGAGACTGAGCCTTGTCTTCTGTTCCGCGGCTTTTAGACTTTCCATGATGTCCGGCTCGTTGCGACTTGAGACGATCCACTTGACATGAGGAACTGTAGATGTCATCCCAACGATAAATTTGAGAAGTTCGCGCCGACCGCTTATGCATTCGTCGAGCGCATCGATGATCAGGTAGGCGCCCTCCAGGCTTGGGTCTTGCAGAATGTTTTTGAAGATCTCGGATAAAGCAACCCATCGATTCGCATCTTCGAAGAGTGCTTTTCCTGCATGCTTGTACTTTTTCCGCACATGAGGGATAAGTGATGGCTGCTGGTCGAGGAGCATGTAGATGAGGCCGCGTAGGATGGCGGGGGCATTGTTGATCCGCTCATCGGTGGCCTGGCAGAAAAAGAATGATAGAGGGCCTGTTCCCAAAGTCAATCTCTGTAGCTCGTCGATAATGCCGCAGAGTAACATTGTCTTGCCCTTGCCAGGATCGCCCTTAACCCAAAGCAGTTTGCTGTCCAGGCTTTTGCACCATTGTTGGAATTCAGAGTTGTTAAGGACCCAGTGATACGCGTCTCGTAACAGGCCACCTTTCGCGTTTTGGATGCGCTTCTTGTCGTCGCGCGGGTCGGTCAGGCGGAGGTCTCGGAGGCATTGCGTATCCTTCTCATCTCGGTGAATCTCCTTGCGCAGAGTGTTGCCATCCTGGACAGCTTTGTGGGTCTTTTCTTGCACAGCGATGCTGCTTTGAAGAGCTTGATGAATGTCTCCAAGTAGCGCTTTCCTCTCTTCCGCTTTCTCAACAAGCTTCCCAAGGAGGCTCTTGGTATGCTCGCTGCTGAACCGATTCAAATCGGCCTGAAGAGTTGCCTCGATGTCTTTGACGCTCTTCAGATAGGCATCCCAGTCGTCGACCTTCGCAAGGCCGCGGAGAACGATCCAGGTTTGACGCCGGTAGAAAGAGCAAACGCTCTTCATCTGATACAGAAGGAGAGCCTTGTAGAGCTCAACGATCCTGTTTTCCAACTGAAGCTGGACAGACTTGAAACTCTCCCTCCCTACCACAATGTTGTTCTGGCTTAGGATATGTTCGGTCAAGGCGCAATACCAGTCCATCCGGGAGATAACATGCGCGATGCCCGCCAGGTTGGACTCTACTGCTTCAACAGGATTCAGCAGGATCTGGATGGAGGTTAACCAAGACAACCATTGGGCGGCCGTGTACAGATACGTACCTGCAGTCCAATGCAGACACCAGCCCACGGCAGCGCTGCTTGCGGTATGTTCTGGATCGCCAAGTCCACCATGGCCTTGGCTGAGAGAACGAATTGGACGGCATCACCGACTCCCTGCGTAATATTCGACAGCCTGGAAATTTTTGCTTGGCCTTCCTCTACCAGCTTTCTCATATGCGCCTGCCGCTGGCTCGGGTCTTTCAGTGTTGCGGAAACGTCGACGGCGGGTTCACCAGTCCTCTCCCCAAGAACTTTGTCCAGGGTTTCCATGTACGACTCAACAAGCTTTGTGGTATCCTTGCCCTCCGCGAGGCTGTTGTACGCGGCGTTCCAGAGTCTCTGGGACGTGGGAAGGACAGGAGTCGGTTGCTCTGATATGGACTCGATCGCTTTTGGCTCGGCTCGGGATTTGATGGACGGTGCCGGAGGTGGAGCTTGCGACGTAGCGGCTGGTTGGTGATGC
>NW_027041864.1:4191-6112 GCF_033297395.1 Canariomyces notabilis
TTTCCCTGTATTATATTGGTTCCCGTCACAATCCTTGCATGGCCCCCCATCCTGACATCCTTGGCGAAGTTCCTTCCCGCGATTGCGTCGATCTTCTGTGCAGCCGCACCTGACAGATCCTCGTCGATCCCTCCCGCGGCATCCTTGAGCATTGTCAAACTTGCTTCGTCCTCCACCTCTTCGATCTCGATCCCGGCCAGCTTGTGACAAACGGCCTCGACCGGGAAGGCTTTCTCCAGCTCGTCAACAAAGCCGGCGATTTGGTCGACGAAATTCTCCAGGCTCTTCCCGTCGTAGAGTGCCCATGCTGTTTTCTTCACCAGGCTCGTATCTTTCTGTCTCGGACAAGCGAGGTCTTTCAGCCGCCTATGCAGCGCTCGCCCAGCTAGCTTCATATCCCTGTCCTCAAACACTACCAGGTCCTACTGGTCTGCAACGAGCTCGTATCGCTTCGACGTTTTCCGGGCGGACTCGAAGAGGAGCACGATTTCCTCGATGATCGACTGCGCCAATTGGACCGACTTGTCGGTCGGCGCGCTGGAGCGGAAACGCGGGTCATCGTTGATCTTGACCGCCTCGCCCCATCGGCTCAAGCGTGTCTTTGCAATGTCTTTGCAATGTCCAGCCTGAGTTGGCATCTCTCAAAGTCGCGCCCAAAGCGGCGACCTAGCTAGACATACTCAAAACAGTCCACGCAGTTATTAAAGAGGCCGGCAACGCCCAACGCGCCACCAACGATTCCGAACGGTTCAGCCATGGCGTGTTGACTGGTTGTGGCTGTCGTGGGGGGAAGAGGGAAAGATGAAAGCCGATGCACCTCTGCGGCTGAATGTTGCCTGGTTGGGCTGGCGGCGGGGCACCTGCAGTCGGCTTGATCGATGCCCAATTTGAGAGCATACGCACGCCCAGCTTGAAGATAGCGCGACCATCGCTTCAACCCATCCGCTGTCACCGCATATCAGCTCAGGTCACTACATACCGAGGTGAGGACACGTCCATGTCAGCAATATTTATCACGAGTCTGACGAGCGACTTCCTCTTGTCTTCTACGCCGACGCAACTTTTGACTCTCAACCACGACGCATGAGTGTATTAGACGATCCCACGGTGAAAGCACTCTGAGAAGCATCGCAATCGTTGTTCCAAGCGATCCAACCGCTTCGTCGTCGCCGCCATGGCAAATCGTGTCGGGTCACTCCATGCCGAAGGGCAGGCACGGGTCCACGTGGGTAATAATTACTATGGTTCGAGCGACATCCTGCCGGCCGTACACGAGGCAGCCTTCGACTCTTTCGCCGAGCAGAGCAACGCACGATGCCATCCTGACACCCGAATCGAGCTCTTCCGTCAAATCAGAGACTGGGCAGAAGATCCTCATGGTGAGAGCATCTTCTGGCTGAACGGCATGGCAGGGACCGGGAAATCCACCATCTCCCGCACCGTAGCGAAGGTGTTCGCAGACGACGGCCTCCTCGGCGCAAGCTTCTTCTTCAAAAGAGGTGAAGGAGACCGTGGCAAAGCCACCTTGTTTTTCCCCACCATTGTCAGTCAGCTTGTGCACAAAATCCCTACTCTGGCGCCTTTTGTCAGAGACGCTATCAATGGCGACCCCGGCGTTGCCAGGAAGGCGCTGCCAGACCAGTTCAAGAAGCTCATCCTGCAACCTCTTGGCCGCATTCACCATGCTATGTCAAGTCTGATCGTCGTTGATGCTCTTGACGAGTGTGACGGAGACAATGACGTAAAGACCATCATCTCCCTGCTAGTACAAGCAAAGACACTGAGCTCCGTGCGACTGAGGATTTTCATCACCAGCCGGCCTGAGCTGCCCATTCGCCTCGAATTCAAGAACGTCCAGGGAAAGTATCAGGACCTGGCTCTACACCAAATACCGGAGCCAATCGTGGAACGCGATATATCT